>NC_134496.1:26416358-26428858 GCF_040206685.1 Ascaphus truei | reverse complement strand
ACTCTAATTGCCGCCGGAGTGCTACGTAGTGGCATAGTCGGTATGGCGTTAGAAGTATTGTAATAACAAAACTAGTTGCTACCGTTGGTATCACCAGTATGCTGGCCAGAGTCAAAACTGTACAATCAATAATATGAAGTCTCGCTGAAAAATAGGAGCCATGCCTTAAAGCTGCAGTTCAGGCTCCCGTTTTTTTTTAACTTCAATAGTTTCATGTGGGCAATCTCTACTTACCTAAAAAAACTGCATAGCTGCCGGTCAATTCGTTCTCCGTCTATTGATCGGCAAAGTTTGGCGACATCTTTAAATATGGGGAATGTAAATCGTTGCTATAGGAACAAGCATGCTTGTTAAAATAGAACACAAGAAAATTGGTCTTTCAAAGTTGTTTTTTTTAAAACAGAAAATGCTAAAAGTATTTTTTCTTACTACAGAACTGATTTATTAAAAAAAAAAAAACACATGCAGAACTGCAGCTTTGTCAGGGGTGCGCAAAGTGGGGGGCAAAAGATTTTTCTGTGGGGGGGGGGGGGGGTGGCGCAGCGGCTGCAGAGGCCCTGCACTCTTCCCCACAGCATTTAAATGAAGTGCCGGGGGATCACGTGAGGCCTCTGCAGTGTCTCCTACCTTGTCTTCGGCGATGCGTCAAATGACGCCGCGGGTCACGTGGATTTTAGGTAAGGGGGGGCGCGAGCACAGGGGCTGGCAGGCAGGGGGGAAAAAGCACACAAAGTTTGCGCACCCCTGCCTTAAGTCTCAAAATATGTTGTACAGTATGAGTTACAGACAGCATCTCCTCTAACCCACTGTCGGAGGTAAAAAAAAAGATGGATTCTAAATAGAGGAATTATGTCTGTAGTCCCCCTTAAAGATCTAATATGGTAACATAGCTTGTTAGAACCTTATAATTAGGGTACTGAAGAAAATACCACATGCATAGCAGAGCCCACATAGCAGTGCATATGTACGTAAGTCAGTACTAAGGATTTATTATCCGTAAATAGTCACCTGTATGTTTAATATAGCTACAAAGCCAGCTATGACACAAAAGTTACGGTACAATATAACGGAATAGCACAGTTCAAAGTCCAAGTATAGATCGTGTGGAATACTATATACATATATGTGTGTGTGTATATAATATAATATATACATATGTGTATATATGTATAATATATACATACACGTTTTAAGTTATGGTGGGTGAAAAAGGCAACAAGAAACCACCGTACAAAAGGTGACACATTGTGTGATCATTTGCATGTCATTTCCCAGAAGCCTTTGCTGCAGTGGAAGCACTGTATGCTGGGGATAATGGTGGAAGGCAGGGTTGCAGACCTGCCTAAGACATGTGAATGTGCTCACAAGTGATCGTTTTATATTATATATATATATAATATATATATAATTATTCCTACATAATACAGAATAATGTTTCATGCTTTTCATATATTCATATAATGTATGTGTTTTTTTACTCCAATGTGTTGTTGTTTTTATTGATATTTATATATTTGTTATGTTTACGACCCATGGTCATTTGATGGCCATGCTGCTTGTGTTTTGCAGCAGTAGTGTCATGGTTGCCTGGTGCCCTTTTCCTATTTTGTGCTCTGAAAGGGTATATATTGCAAACTTAGTTTACTCCACACTATCTTGATAAAGGTTCGTAAGCGCACCGATACGTCGATCTCTACGAATATACACTGACACAACATATGAAAAAGAGACCTGTGAGGTTTATAAACCTCTGTGCAGAGGGTTGCCAGGTGGCTTCCCCAAAAATACTGGACACAATGGTGAAAGGTGCGACGTGCTTTAGATACACACACACACACACACCTCTCACCCCTCCATGCTGTTTTCTCCTCTCCTTGGCCCAACCCCCAGGCTCCTGACACCTTTTCCTGAATGGCTCCATTTTACAGCAGCAGCCAATCAGGATGGAGGAAGCTGCCTAGCCCCCTAGCAACAGCCCTGCTCAGGGAAATCCCACGGCCCCCCAAGCCGGTCAGGTCACTACAGTATGTCCAGACTGGTAATACCAGACACATACATGTCCAGTATTACCTCTTAATTTTTTACAGGACAGTCCAGTTCAATACTGGACACCTGGAAACCCAATGACCTGAAGAAGATACCTGTGAGCTTTGGAAAGCTCTGTACACATGAGACCTCTAAGGTTTGGAAAGCTCTGTACACGCGAAGAAGAGACCAGTGAGGTTTAGAAAGCTTTGTACACATGAAGAAGAAACCAGTGAGGTTTGGGAATTCAGAGCAGGAGTGGACACAGCAGACAGTCTAAGATGTTTTGCCTCGGCCGACCTAAATGTCGTCGGCACATGTTGCTGTCGAAACATTTTTGCCGTGTTATCCACAGTGCGCGCTCCCGCCGCCGTCCAGCGGCGAGCGGCCCTGCAGCGACGTGTCCTGCTGCATTTTGGTCACGGCAAACGTCCCATTCCGCACAGCAGATGGGTCCGAGCTAACAGATGGCTTCACTGTCACAAACTATAACAGACACGGTACCTAGGAGTGGCATGCAGGACAGTGTCTGTGAGGGAATATCTATGTTTGTGTACATGGCAGTTCATCTGTGTATGTGTATACATAGCAATGTGTGCGAAACTGTGTATCTGTGTGTATAGAACAGATCAGTGTGCAAAGCAGAGCAAATTGTATACGTGTGTGTGTGTGTGTGTGTGTGTGTGTGTGTGTGTGTGTGTGTGTGTATATATATATATATATATATATATATATATGTATATATTGTTTTTTCATGATTATTAGTAGACTAGAGTAATGCATATTTGTGTACATATATGTGCGTATATAATAATTGCTTTTTCTTGTATAGTGCTGCCAGTATATGTGTACATAGAATTTTGCACAGTCCCTGCCCCATAGAGCTTACAATCTAATTTTGGTGCCTGAGGCAAGGGGAAATAATGTGACATGCCCAAGGTCACAAGGAGGCGACACCGGGATTTGATCCGGACTCTTCAAGGTCAGTCAGTGACTTTACTCACAGAGGTGTGTATGTGTGTACACACACACACACACACACACATATATATGTGTGCGTGTGTATGTGTATATATATATATATATATATATATATATATATATATACATCCCCATATGTAAACATCCCCATATGCACACGTGCGTGCGTGTGTGTGTGCGTGTGCGCGTGTGTGTATATGGGGATGTTTACTGTATATTTATAGTTATATGTGCACAGCATTATACTGTATATCAGTCTGAATGTTTGAATGTATGTGTGTTGGGGTCTCATGCATTAGTCAGTACAACCCCCCCTCCCTCGAGCCAGGCTGCAGCATGAACACCTGTCACAGCTCTGGGACACAGCCTGTCCTTTATTGTGGGACCTGCAGCTGCCAACTGCCATCAGCATCAAATTACAGGCACAAAGACGCATGCTTCATTCCTATGGTTCTGGGACACCAGGGAAACTAAACGGGAGGGAGCACAGTGCCTCTATCTCACACAGGAACATGTTCAGTGACCTTAATCAGATCAGATCTCACACAGATTATTATACATCACAATTTATAATATTAGGTTCCTCCAACTCTCATATCTCCCTAAAGATTTATATATATATATATATATATATATATATATATATATATATATATATATATATATATGTGTAGCAAATGGAAATATTTACTATGTGCTCATTTGCATGTCTTAGACAGGTCTGCCACCCCGCCTTTCACCATTATCACCCAGCATACAGTGCTTCCACTGCAGCAAGGGATTCTGGGAAATGACATGCGAATGAGCACACAGTGCCGACTTTTGCTTCAAAACCATATCACACATATATATTGCATGTAATTTCCCAGAATCCCTTGCTGCAGTGGAAGCACTGTATGCTAGGTGATAATGTTGAACAGCAGGGTTACAGTTATATTTCCATTTGTTATGCTTTACGGATTACGGTGGAGGGTTTTTGTCACTTTTTTTACCCACCATAATTTAACTAATATATATATATATTCCTCCTATTGATCCATATAACCACTTCCTAAAATTCCTCCTATAAAACCTTATAACCACTGCCTAGATCTCTTCCTATTACTCTATATAACCTCTCCCTATAACTCCTCCTATTGCGTCATATAACCTCTCCCTATAACTACTCCTCTTACTCCATATAACTCCTCCTTTTGATGACCTCTGGTGTTCTTTCAGGTGTTCAGCGCCTCCAGCTTCAGTGGACTCCAGGGTTTCTGGAGGCAGTCCCCACCGAAGCAATCATATACACCCCTGCCCAACAGACTGGAAGCTCAGGCAGGGGTGTGTAGAACAGAAGGGGGTTTATTTAGCAGTCACTGCAGTTCTTATACATACAGCGGATGCAGGGTGCTCAGAGAATCCCAGGTCTCTGGATGGTGCTGGCTCTTCTATTGTGGAGCCTTAGATCAGGGGTGCGCAAAGTGGGGGGTGCGGGAGATTTTTCTGGGGGGCGTGGGCGGTTGCAGAGGCCCCGCGCTCTTCCCCAAGGCATTTAATTAAATGCCGGGGGATCGCGTGAAGCCTCTGCAACACTCCACTTACCGGGATTCAGGCGGCTGTGTGACGCAGCAATGACCCCGCGGTTGTCAGGATGTGCTCACCACAAACGAGACGGGACCGCGGTGCTGAGGTGGGATAGGATATAACGCCACCCACAGCCACGAGGGCACGTCTTGATTGAAGAGTGGTCTGGGATTCCGGGATCGGGGTAGGAGAGGTACGGATGGTAGAGGGTGCGGAAGCCAAGTCCAGGGTAAGAGAGAGAGACGTTGTCGTTTACCGTAAGCCAGAATCGGAATGCCAGAGATGAGGAGAGTCGTGATGCCGTATGCCGAGTTCGGGATGCCAGAGGTGCAGGAAAACGTAGCAGAAGCAGGTACACGAGGAAATCTGTGGAACAGAACTAGGGAGGCAGAGAGTGATGAGAACAACTGGTTCTATGCTCAGCCGACGAGTTAATGAATCTGGAGGGTATATGTAGGTATGAGGAACCAATAGCCGAGTAGCAAGGTGGGGGGGTGTGAATGGGCCAGGATGAGACAGGGATAGGTCTAGATGAGTTCCTGGAGGAGGAGCTATAAATCCTAGAAGTATTGGTTAATTGTATTGTGGCATTGAAAAAGGGTACTGTCTCTTTAAAGGGTTGGTGCGCCCCTGTGTGGCCGCGCCTCCCTGTGGCAGCATCTGTAGCTGCGTGCGCGGACCCACGCCCTGAACCGAGGGCAGAAGAGGAGAGTAGACGTGCGCGCGCGCGCATAGGAGGACCGGAGCTCGGCGCCATGGGGAAGGAGTCCCTGCGAGCCGCGGGAGACCCAGACAGAGCCGCGGGTGAGTAAGGAGCACGCCGTGCACGGTGTGACTCCTGCTTCCTTACAGCGGTGCCATGTGACGTCACGCGTCAAATTACGCAGCGCGTTACATGACCCCGCAGCGTCATTTGATGGGGGGGGCGCAGCATCAAAAGTTGCGCTCCCCTGCCTTAGATATTTCTGAGCCAGCCAGCCATGAGGGCCTGGCAGGCCTCTTTCTCCCACAGGGAGAGGACAGGCCACACACCTCCACTCTCTTGGAAGGGTGGGAGAGCACTAACTAACTTTGGCACTGCCTCCCGGAGGAACCAGAAGGGGAGGGCTCAAGATCTGTACCCTGATAGGCTACACACAGACCATGAGTCACCATCACCTCTACTGTCACTCAGGGATGAGCATGTGGGGGGGAGGGGGGTCAATTGCCCACAGGACTGCCTGTCACAGTCTAGACTGCTAAGTACTTATGTGAGAGGGGGAAAGAGAGGCAGGGTGGACTAACCATGTCACATAATATTCTTCTATTACTTGATTTCAGTATATGGAGGATATATGGAGTAATAGGAGCAATTACTGTGTACTCCTACTATTACTCCCTGTATCCTTTCCTTATAACTCCTCTAATTGCTTAATATAACCTTTTCCTACAACTTGTCCTATTGCTCTGTATTCCTGCTTTGTTAGGGTGACCAGATTTGTCCCGGCAAAAAATGGGACGAATGACACGCATGTGCAGTTGGCACTCGCCGATCGCGCATGCGCAGAGAGTGCTTGCCGGCTGCTCATGCGCGATCGGCACTTGCCGACTGCGCATGCACGAACGGCGTTTGCTGGTTGCTCATGTGCGATTGGAGCTTGCCGGTCACACTTGCGCAAGAACCAGGGGTAAAAAAAAATGGGACAGAGCCCAAAAAAAAGGGACTGTCCCAGCTGAACCGGGATATCTGGTCACCCTATGCTTTCTGTAACTCCTCTGATTGCTCCATATTCACCCAAGATACACTTCTTTGGACAACTTGGCCTGCACTACCGGCTGATGTTCCGCTGCTGACTTCACACTCCTAGCCTTTTGCCCCGATTCAGATTTTAATATGGAATCCAAAACCCATTCCTAAATCCAAGCCCCAGCATACATGCTGCCTCTTTTTAAAGGGTACTTGCTCCATCGTGGTGTAGCTCACCAGCGACGTTGGTTTTACATAGTTACAGTACATAGTTACATATTAGATGAGGTTGAAAGAAGACATACGTCCACCAAGTTCAACCTATGCTAAATTTAGATGACAGATACTTTATCCTATATCCGTACTTAAAGTATATTGATCCAGAGGAAGGCAAACAAAAAACCCAGTGAAATATAATTTAATGACATCTCATAGGGGGAAAAATAAACCTTCAAGTTTGATTCCCACTATTGATGTCAGGCTTGCAAGTCTGTAATTTCCCGGTTATGATCTAGCTCCTTTTTAAATATAGGCACCACGGCTGCTTTACTCCAATCTTGTGGTACTGAGCCTGTGGAAATGGAGTCCTTGAATATTAAATGTAATGGTTTGGCTATTACTGAATTTAGCTCCTTAATTTTGTCAAGTCGCCTATGAACCTTTCCCTCGGTTAACCAATTGTTCGTTAATATAGAGGTTGTGGTTTCCTCCGGTGGATCTATTATTGCAATTGATTCTTCCCTCGTAAATACGAAGGCAAATAATTAGTTTCATACCTCTGCTTTTTCCTTATCTCCAATAATTTGCCTGCCCATCTCACACTGAAAGGGTCAATGTTTTCTTTTCTAATTTTTTTGTTATTAAGGTACTTGGAGAAAGTTTTTCTTTATTGCAATCCTTGTAGATGGCGTGGAGGACACCACCATTGGCTCAACTGATTATATATATATATATATATATATATATATATATATATATATATATATATGTAGAGGTATCAGTACCGTGTTAGCCGAGCTTCAATAATCAAAAAATAAATAGATGATACCGTTCTGTGGCTAACGAAATGCTTTTATTTGTGCGAGCTTTCGAGATACACTGATCTCTTCTTCCGGCGATGTTACAATGAATGAAGCAAGGATTACTTAAAAACAGTGTCTCTTGGAATGTTATCTGTGCTGGTCCTTCCCCCGTATATATATATAAAATATTAGAAGGCCTGGTTCAAATAAACTGAAACCTATCTTCTCCCCCCCACGTAACTGCACTACCTCTACCCTCAATCCACAGTCAATCCCCATCTTCCAGAAGGGGTCTCCATACCACATGGCTCCCAACCCCTAACCCTAGGAATCCCTAAACCTCCTCCATGGGAAGAATTGCTGGCCTTTGCCCCCCCCCCCCCATTTGGCCCCAGCCTACCCTCCCCCAGGTGCTCCAGCCCGTGCTTCCAACACAGATAATCCTCAAGAGAGGGAGACGCTTCTTGCCGCCTGATAACCATTCCCATAAGCTGCACCCTCAAAACATTCTGGGCTGGTCTGCCCATCTCTTTACTATGGACCGCTCCACAGCCATCTCCTGCTAAAGCATGGGTTGGAAGGCCCTTCCTCACGTGGGCCTTCTATTGGCATGTCCTTATTTACCATTGCCCTTTTCCTGCTGTCTCCACCTCACATCCTCAAGCGGGGACAGAAACTGTCAACCAGCCGAAAACCAAAGTTTCACTCTCGAGCATCACCGCCAACAGCACCGCCTCTGTTGACAGCCCGTAACTCTTCTGGATGGCCCACTCATCCTCCTGAATTGGCTGCGACTCCCTCCTGGTCAGGCTACTGCCCCGCAGACTATTTTGGCTCCATAACATCGTGGGACAGTAACCTCATGCCAAGAGGGTGTGTACGTCCTCCACTGCCCTAATATGTACGTATAATGTTATTTATATAGCGCCACAGTTTATGCACTTTACTAAATTACAATACAAGGTTAAAAAAAAGTACAAACAATGGGGATAAGCATGACCGATAAATGACAACATAAAGCAAAGAGAGACCCTGCCTCAACCTAAGTGATATGTTGGGAGGCTTATGGACGCAGTAACAGTAAAAGTGCATTGTTGAAAGTGCAGTCAGGGAGATCACGTGCATCTATAAATCAGTAGTAGGGGGGTAAATAGTTTAATCAGATGCTTCTTTTAAGGACTCATTTTAAGATGGGCTTTTAATGTGGAAAGTGAAGGTGCTTGACGAATACTAAGTGGAAGAGAGGGAGAGATTAGGGGAAAAGGTCTAAGGCGGGAGAGGGCTGTAACTGTAAAAAGTGCAAACACGAGGCAACCTTGAATTGAGTAAAAGAGACAAGTAAGAAGAGATCAGAGTTGAGATATATGGAGTTGCAGAGGAGTGTAGAGCCTTAAAGGAAAGGAGGAAAATGTTCTGGTTTATAAGACATCAATAGGAAGCCAACCGCGAGAGTTCAGGGGGTCGGAAGCAGATAGGCGACTGTTAAATTTTTTGAAGTGAAACTTCTTTAGTGGCACCTATTCTGATGGGGCAAAATGGGAGAGATGGAGACGAAAATGAAACGGAAGTGACGTCATGGCTCCCCCTCCCCCCACACACCTGCTGTGACATGCGGCGGCGGCGATAGCCGCCGGCGCCGCTCGCCGCCGGCGCCGCTCCTAACGGGCGTCGCTCTTCCCACACGGCTGATCACATATGCGGCAGCCGGCGGCGATAGCCGCCGGCGCCGCTCCTAACGGCCGCCATTCTCCCCATGTGTCCGCTGCAATGGCGCGCATGCGCATTGCTAATGGAGATGACTGCGGACTTATGCGCATGCGCAGAAGCGGCTGGCAGCGGTGCCTTTCCCACACATTTAATCACCGCTGCCACTCCTAACGCTCCCCCACACCGGACGCCACGGCATGCAGACCCGGTGCCGGACCGCAGCCCGTTGAGATGCGGGTACTAATCAGTGGGAGCGGGAAATGCCGCGCATGGGAGGAGCTTGTTTCCACACCGGTGACTGGAGGACCGGGCGCTTTGGTGGTGGGGTGGGAGGAGTCACGCGGCTGACGGAGTGAGACAGGGGGAGTGAGGAGAGAGGTGCAGGCTGATGGGGAGGGGGAGTTACAGAGGTAAAAGACCAGACAGTACCTGACATGGAGAGCAGGGCAGTGAGTTCCGGGTCGAGCAGAGGCCGTGGTACAGGTGAGCTGCAGTGGGAGCCCCCCGCATGGTGTCGGAGCTGAGAGGCTGTGCTGGGGTCGGTGTTGGCCTGTGCGGTCTGTGCCCGTTCTGTAACTCACACTGACACACAGCGCTCTGTGCACCTCACCCAGCAGCAGAGCCTGCCCGCCTCACTGCTATTGGCTGAGATCTGCTCGGGAGCACATGTCAGACACCTGTCATTGATCTGCAGCCTGCAACATGGGGACACACACTAACACACACTGACCCCCACACACACACACACACACACACTGAATGACACACACTGAATGACACACACTGACTGACACACACTGACTGACACACACTGACTGACTGACACACACACACTGACTGACACACACACTGATTGACACACACTGACTGACACACACACACACACACAGACTGACTGACACACACACATTGACTGACACACACACACTGACACACTGACTGACACACACACACTGACTGACACACACACACTGACTGACACACACACACACTGATTGACACACACACACTGACTGACACACACACACACACACACACACACACTGACTGACACACACACACTGACTGACACACACACACACTGATTGACACACACACACTGACTGACACACACACACACACACACACACACACTGACTGACACACACACACACTGACTGACACACACACACACACTGACACACTGACAGACACACACTGACTGACAGACACACACACACAAATACACTGACAGACGCACACACACTGACTGACGCACGCACACACTAACTGACTGACGCACACACACACACACACACACACACTGACTGACACACACACACACACACACTGACTGATGCACACACACACTGACGCGCACACACACACGCTCGCGCACACACAGACACACACAGACACACACTGACACACTGACTGACAGACACACACACACAAAGACACTGACAGACGCACACACTGACTGACGCACGCACGCACACACTGACTGACTGACGCACACACACACACACTGACTGACGCACACACACACGCACACTGACTGACGCACACACACACACACACTGACTGACGCACACACACACACTGACGCACACACTGACACACCACACACTGACTGACACGCACACGCACACACACACACACACACACAGAATTCCCAGTTACTATAAATATAGAAGTGCAAATAGCTAAAACACGTGTTCTAAGTCAAACTTCTTTGCGTTTTGGCACTGAAATTGTATTTTTTATTAAATATATCATTCTTACAAATACAATTTCTGTGACAAAAGTCAAAGAAGTTTCACTTACTATGCGCGTGCACTCAGCACACACAGCTTTTTTTTTTATTGCACTGTTATATTTTTATTCTCCCACATATACAACATATTGATCTGCGCTCCCCTACGGTCTACAAACGTCCTTCAAAGAAGGAACACTGCGGACCGTTCCGTGAAAGTGTTTTGAGCAGCATTTATTCACACTTTTTTTGCACAATTGTTGTCACTATTATATGTATGGATATTTATTTATTTATAAAATATTAAATATTATTTACCTCTCGTTTTCAAGTATGTCCTGGGCACAGAGTAAAACAAATAATACATGGTTACAAGTACAGTTACATAAATGAACAGGGTATACATTATATACAAGACATTGCGTGCACAGTTAAAGAAAATATAGCTTATGAGCGTATGAAACAGTTACAGACCAGGTTAAAATGTGAGACAGCCTTAGATTTGAAAGAACTTAAACTGGTGGTGGATGTGAGAGTCTCTGGTAGGTTGTTCCAGTTTTGGGGTGCACGGAAGGAGAAGGAGGAACGTCCGGATACTTTGTTGAGCCTTGGGACCATGAATAGTCTTTTGGAGTCTGATCTCAGATGATAAGTGCTGCATGTGGTAGGGGTGAGGAGCTTGTTCAGATAGCTGGGTAGCTTGCCCATGAAGAATTTAAAGGCAAGACAGGAAAGGTGAACTTTGCGCCTAGACTCTAGTGTTGACCAATCTAGTTCTTTGAGCATTTCGCAGTGATGTGTGTTGTAGTTGCATTGGAGAACAAAACGACAAATTGAATTGTAGAGGGTGTCAAGTTTGCTAAGGTGAGTTTGAGGAGCCGAGCCATATACTATGTCTCCATAGTCAATAATTGGCATTAGCATCTGCTGTGCGATACGCTTTCTGACCAGGAGACTTAGGGAGGATTTGTTCCTGTAAAGTACCCCTAGTTTGGCATAGGTCTTGGTTGTCAGGGTATCAATGTGCATCCCGAATGTTAAGTGGGAGTCAAACCATAAGCCCAGGTATTTAAAACTAGTGACAGGTGTTAGGGTGGTGTTAGCGTTGGTTCTAATCAGGAGCTCAGTCACTGGAAGCTTTACAAATTTAGTCTTGGTCCCAAATACCATTGTTACAGTCTTGTCAGTGTTTAAAAACAGTTTGTTTTGGGAAATTTCACGTTTTTCACTTTATTATTATTGTCACATTCACTGTCATCACTTCCTCCATGGAGCGCCTTTTTTTTTTAAGGCGCCTGGAAGAGCAGGAGATGATCGGGACAGCGACATTTCGAATGGCTTATAACGGAGAAAGGTGTGAGGCAGGGAGGCCAGATACAAGAACATTGCATTCACCAGTATGGAAGAGGTTAAGGGCATGGATTGGCGTTTTAATGGTAATGGAACATAGGAAGCGGTGTATTATAGCAATGTTGCAAAAGGTTGAACACCCTACTGCCAACAGCATTGAATGAGTGCCTGGATACTATCACTATTATTTAATATATAGGCCACATTCACCTTTTAGCACCATCATTATTTCTTACAGACTACACTAGCCTATAGTTTATTTGCACCTATTACGTATTCACCAATGATCCTGGTATAAAGGTGTAATTGCCTGGTCTCCCGTGACACTGGTATCCCAGATGTGCAAGAGATCCCGCATGGTCTGACCGTGGAGGGGAAATCGCAGCTC
>NC_134496.1:26391358-26411358 GCF_040206685.1 Ascaphus truei | reverse complement strand
TGTGTGTGTGTGTGTGTGTGTGTGTGTATAGCTAGACTGCCTGCACAGCTATAGATCCTCACTCAGGACAAACTCAGATCTTACACATTTCGCAAGATTCAGATGCTTCATCAGAGAACCTTGCGAAACGTGTAGGATCTGAGTTTGTCCTGAGTGAGGACCCTCCAAGGATACTGTTTGTATTTCGTGCAACTTAGATGTGTTCTGTATTCTTGCGCTCCTTTCCTAGATCTTTTGTTTTGCATACCAGGAAGTGGAGGACTTCCTTTGTAGGAGCTGCAGCTCCCTTATCACCTGGATGCTTCATTTATGAATTGTTATATGGATTTTTATATGCATTGTTGACCTATCTTTATCTTCAAATTACAGACACTCTGATTTTGTTGTTGTTGCATGTTTTATTAATTTACGTAATTTATTAATTTGTTTTTTTAATATATGCTGGTCTGTATTTATTCCCTCCAGATCTGTATTGTTCTGTGTTCGTCACTACTGTCTATATCCTCATATCAGGACTGGTATCTGCTTGTATCATCCACTGTGTTGTAGTCAGTAATTTTAATTGACATCTGTATTTGCTTAGTCTGTCAGTACAACTTTCTCTTTGATTGGCACTTATCCTCCATTTTTAGTGCCCACTGTCTATCGTGTGTGTGTGTGTGTGTGTGTGTGTGTGTGTGTGTGTGTGTGTGTGTGTGTGTGTGTGTGTGTGTGTGTACTACACACACACACACATCTCAATAAATTATAAAAAAAAAAATGCCACTCGCCCGGCGAGTGTGTGTAAATAAGTGTGTGTTTTGTGTTTGTGTATATACACACACACACTGCAATAAACTTTATTTTTCTAAATGTATCTATATTGATTTTTTAATTACTGTTACACTCACATTCGGTAATATGTTTTATGTAATTACAGGCAGTCCTCGTTTTACAACGCTTCGCTTTACAACGAATGGCTTATCCAACGCTGTGCAATGCGTACCTATGTTCATTTTTACAACGCCAAAACAGCTTATCCAACGCTCTTACGATGCTTTGCAACGATGTGTATGTGTAAATATACACATACACATACACAGCGTTGCAAAGCGTCGTAAGAGCGTATATATATAATATTATACTATATAATATTATATTATACTATATAATATATTATTTGTTATGTTTTATATATATATATATAATACAGTATATACACTATATAATTTATGTGTGTGCTGCATATCTTATTGCCTGCATAAAATATTTGGTGTATTTTAGTGGTAAAAATGCCTTCAGGAACGGAACCTTTCATTTAAACAGTGTTCCTATGGGAAAACGTGTTTCGCTTTACAACGTTTCGCTATCCAACGCCATTTTGAGTAACACATTGTGTCGGATAACCGAGGACTGCCTGTACATTAAAAGTTATATTTTATAATACTAGTGGTGTGCATATAAGTGAATTCCTTCTCGAGCACACTGTCTAGTGCTTGGGGTGAGCAAACTTTTTATGCCGAGCCCCCCTGCCTGATGTAATCAAAATCACATGAAAAAAAAAAAACCTTTATTAAACGGTATACAATGTAAATACAAATACGTCTAAATACTTACATATTTCAACATTTTTAAAACGGTTTAACATTACAATTTAAATGTTTAAAAAAAAATCATATTAAAATAACAAAGAACGAAAAGCTGTAACATGTTTCAGATGTCCCATGCAGCAGTATACTAGTATAACGATCTGTTTATTTGATTGTTTGTTGGTATCTGGTAATATTTGTTTTGTTTCTGGTGGACTGTCAATATCACAAAGGCAATCCTTTGGGGGGGCATTCATCCACCTCTTTGCTACCTCCCTCTCTCTCTTCCCCCCCCCTTTTTTTTCCCCTTCTCCCTTTGCCTTTGTATTCTCCCTGCCCTCTGGCTTGCTGTCCCCCAGTATCACACACTCCTACCTATCAGTATTGCGTATTAATTATTTTAGTTTTCAATGTTATGTTTTTACTTATCTGTACATTCATAGTATGATTGATATAGTGGCAGCCTACCCTTTCACTTGCAGAGGATCGCAGCGAAGCAGGTTGCCAGCGCAGGAGAGCAGGACCACAGCGCTATTGCAGGGCAGACCTCGGAAGGAGGGGTGTTTGACGTCACAGCGCTGGGGCGTGCTCCTCCCCTGCTGTCGTTTGCGTGCTGGCCTCTTCGGAACCATTTCTCCTGCAGCTGCCGTACCTCCGCAGCCCCAGTGCGTGCGCGCGCACACACATGATGTTTGGCCGCCTACTGCACGATCCTGTTTGGCTGCCCGTACTGCCAGCCCACAGCCTCTTCAACCGTCCCCCGCCCGTGCATAGCTTCGGGCACCCGCCCGCCCACAGCATGTTTCCCCGTCTACCAGTTTGCCGCCCGCTGCCTGTGCCCCCCTAAATAATCTTGCGCGCCCCCCAGTTTGTGCACCGCTGGTCTAGTATACTCATTACTTTACCGATTCACTTTTGGTTCACAGTTTGCACCCACTTATCATTATTACTATGAATTATTTAATTATTTCATGGTTCTGTGTGCTGGGCCCAGCAGTGGCGGTGATTGAAAGGTCAAATCACCGCTGTGCAGCTCAGTGAGAAGGAAGGGGGGGGGGGGAGAGAATTGGAGAGCAAGAGTTAGGGCTGCTTGAAGGCTGAGGACGGAGCCAAACAGCGCAGGCGCATACAAATTCTGCCGGGTGCCTAAGTATTTTAGATTTTTGTCCACCCCTGTAAACTATATATATTTCATGTGCTGTGTTCGAGCCACTGGTTTGGGTGAACTATAAACTGTGTGTGTGTGTGTGTGTGTATGTATATATTGTGTGTGTATTTATATTTATGAAAAGTTTGACAACTAACTTCAGTATTAGTGTTGGGAGGCCTCTGCCTCAATTTGGTGACTTAGGACCTGGGCTGACAGTTCTTGTGTTTGCAGATGAGGAAACCTCTGGTAGAGAAGAAGAGGAGAGCGCGAATGAATGAGAGTTTGCAGGAGCTGCGAGGTATTCTGGCTGACAATGAGGTATATACACGGTCCTTACGTCCTCATGCTTTTGTAAGGGACCAGCAGTACAATACATTACATTTCTATGTATACATATTACTCCCATCTGTTCTATACTCCTATTGTATTCTGTTATTCTGTAAGTCTCCCATTTTTCCTTTAGATCAGGCTTGGGCAGTTATTTTAGCTGGCTGGCCACTTCTCGAGCAATTATTTTAGCTTTGCTGGCCTTAATGTAGATCAAGTCTTCCCTTGTACATGCGGGAAATAAAGATATAATTGCTAGAAAATTAGGTTAAATAAAAACAAATAATTGAGCATTCATTTATTAAATATATACGTGTGTGTGTGTGTGTGTGTGTGTGTGTGTGTGTGTGGAGGGTCTGGTGTGTGTGTGTGTAGGAGGAGGGGCTGGTGTGTGTGTGTAGGAGGAGGGGCTGGTGTGTGTGTGTGTTTGTGGAGGAGGGGCTGGTGTGTTTGTGGGGGAGGGGCTGGTGTGTGGGTTTGGGGAGGAGGGGCTGGTGTGTGTGTGTGTGTGTGTGTGTGTGGAGGAGGAGGAGGAGGAGGGGCTGGTGTGTGTGTGTATACAAGATATAATTGACATTGATAGAAAATTAGGATATATACACATATATATATATATATATATATATATATATATATATATATACATACACACACGTGTGTGTGTGTGTGTATATATGTGCACATATGCACACACTATACTGTGTGGTGTAGATCTGCTGTTGGGCTTTAACGCTTCCTCTCCCGTTAGTTTCAGTCTAAGATGGAGAACGCTGAGGTTCTGGAGCGGACGGTGATGCGTGTGCAGGGTGTGTTACAGAACAGAACCGCCGGTAAGTCTGCACAGAGCGGAAGCTTATATCCTCATGTTGTAATGGGCAGTACTGACCTGCATCCTATACACACCTATAGTGTGTAATCAGTGGCGAGTGCTGCTGTCCCCAAATGTGGCTTCCTAAACTGATGGGTGTAATAAGACAGAATACACATACGTGCAGTGACATGGCATACACATACGTGCAGTGACATGGCATACACATACGTGCAGTGACATGGCATACACATACGTGCAGTGACATGGCATACACATACGTGCAGTGACATGGCATACACATACGTGCAGTGACATGGCATACACATACGTGCAGTGACATGGCATACACATACGTGCAGTGACATGGCATACACATACGTGCAGTGACATGGCATACACATACGTGCAGTGACATGGCATACACATACGTGCAGTGACATGGCATACACATACGTGCAGTGACATGGCATACACATACGTGCAGTGACATGGCATACACATACGTGCAGTGACATGGCATACACATACGTGCAGTGACATGGCATACACATACGTGCAGTGACATGGCATACACATACGTGCAGTGACATGGCATACACATACGTGCAGTGACATGGCATACACATACGTGCAGTGACATGGCATACACATACGTGCAGTGACATGGCATACACATACGTGCAGTGACATGGCATACACATACGTGCAGTGACATGGCATACACATACGTGCAGTGACATGGCATACACATACGTGCAGTGACATGGCATACACATACGTGCAGTGACATGGCATACACATATGTGCAGTGACATGGCATACACATACGTGCAGTGACATGGCATACACATACGTGCAGTGACATGGCATACACATGCTGCAATGCCGTGCTAATGTGTCTCCTCCTTGCAGAGACGGAGCGGTTGCAGCGTGAGGCCAGCGAGCGCTTTGCTGCGGGATATATCCAGTGTATGCACGAGGTTCACACATTTGTGTCCAGCTGCCCAGGCATCGATGCGAGCGTGGGTGCCGAGCTCTTGAACCACCTGCTGGAGTCCATGCCCCTGAGAGAGGGCGGCATCCAGGAGTTGATCGTGGATGCCCTGATGGATTCCCCGGGCAGTGACTGGGAGTACGAGCTAAGCCCTGGTGCCCTCTGCTTGTCTGGAGAGGACAGCTGCTCCGATGTGGAGGAGGCCGAGGGGGGCAAAGCCGTACCGGGGGCAGCACAGGACAGTGACAGGACACCCGAGGTGCAGCTCCCCACCTCCACCAAAGCCATGTGGAGACCATGGTGACCACAGAGAGGGCGGAGTATGGGGACGAGCTTGTAGAGGGCCTGTGGGGGGAAACTCACGGGAAAGACTTGGAGATGTCTGGTGGTGCCCTGTCTGTACACTTATATTTCAGAGCCACATGTGAGCCAGCGCATGTCACAGCTCTGCTTGGATCTCCCATAAAGGAACTTAACATGCTGCAGTACAAAGCAGCACTGAGTATAATCACGCACTTCCAGCCATGTAAATGCCTGTTTTGACACCACGCTGATAACTGAAAGGATCCTCGGGTAAGAGCATTGCAGGCAGCGCACTGCATTTTGGGATTACGGCTGTCTACAAGTGTGGAGAGATTCTCCGTATCGTATAATGCTGGGCGTGTATGGAGATACTTTGCATCATACAAGACTGCATGCTCATTATTCAGGACTTGCGTGTATAAAGATACTGTGTTTGTGTGAAGTGGGATTCTTCCCTTGTCCTGAAGAAGAGTTCAAATGAATGGGTTATTCATGGTATTATTTTGTAGAGTGTATGTCCAGATCTGCAGTCGGCACTAAACCGGCACCATATATGGGGGGTGGGGGAGTTTGTACCAGCCCCCGGCTCTTACTTTATATCATGTTTAACTCCTGCGCTGGTGATCCTTCATTGCTTTGAATGTCAGGCTGTCTCAGCACAGCAGAAGTTACTCATCCTTCGCTGTGGAGGTCTCGGCGCCGCTGAGATAGGTCCTGGTACCGGGTTAACATTGAACGCAAGTGTTTCAGACCTCCGTGGCAAAGGAAGGGTTGAGGGGTCATGATCCACCAAGGGACGTTATGTAAGGGGGGGTGGGAGGGGTTAGGTAACCTAACTACCTGCAGTGCATTCAGGCTGCGTACACATAGTGATAGTAGTGAGATTGAGTCCCTGTGAGGGATGCCTGTGTAGAGTTTAGGTAATTTAAAGGTTCTGCCTTCAGTGAAGGAGGTGGGTGGGGGTGGGGGGTGGGGGGGGAGAGGGATAGGTAGGAGACCGATTTGCAGGGTGCTGTAGAAAATAAGTTTTTCTAACTTTGCAGGAATTTGTATATTAGCAAGGTAACGTTTTTTTTTATATATAGATGAATGTTTAACACTGTTGCATTGGTAGGGATGTCTGTGTGATGCACTTGTACCATGTTTCCTAAATAAAGCTGCCGTCTCGTCATGATTATCAGTTGGTGCATCTCTGGCAAGCACTTATATTCATGTTTCTGTTTAAAACTTGCTCGTCCCAGAACTTGTCTTTTTATACTAAAATTTGCTAGTGTTTCAGCAAATAGTGCTACTGTACATTCATTACTGGTGAATAAATTAATTATCTTTTTGGTGAATACTCTCTAGAGTCTCCTTATTTCATGAGCACATTGTATTTTGTAGCAATACATATGAGTTTTAGATGTTAAAATCCTCAAATGAACAATATGCAATGCATGAGCCCATAACAGTGGCTCATAACTCTTCCTGGTAGAAGAGATTAAATATTATTTTCACATGCTGTAATCTACTTTTTCACCATAATTATGCTATCCAGTGTTAATTTTTAAGGACTTGCCTTACATCTTGGTCCCCTTAAATTGTCATCCTGTAAAACTGCTGCATGTGTTGCTCAGGAAAAGTTGGGCCATATGCACAGAGCTCGTTAAGGGATTTTAATGACATTAATCTCAACCTGTGTGATGATAACGCAACATTAATTCTAATTGCAAACAGATAAATGGGTGCGCTAAAATATTAACACCCTTGTTATAAACACCGAGATTGTCCCCTATTGGGGGAGGACTCTGTTTTGGAGAATATGTAGGTGAGAGGAGGTGTGCAGGGTTTAATGTAGTAGTAAATGGAAAATATCCTACCTATCCTAAATAGGAAGAATGTTTATGACTGTGGGTACAGTCAATAGAAACTTTATGCAAATTATGCTATGACATGAACCACTATAAAACGTGTCTCTCTCCCTCCCCCTCTACCCTATCGGGGTTTAATTTACCAAACAGTTTGTGGTCTCAAACAGCACTCTGATCATAAAATAGGTATATCAAAACAAAAATGGAGAACCAAGGGTTCCCAAAGAAATCCACTTTGTTGCACACCACCATAATATATATAAATATATCAGTGTATCTCGAAAGCTCGCACAAATAAAAGCATTTCGTTAGCCACAGAACGGTATCATCTATTTATTTTTTGATTATTGAAGCTCGGCTAACACGGTACTGATACCTCTACATGTATATATATATATATATATATATTCACTCTGGTCGGTGGATAATGATTACCACCTAATAGATACACCAGATTTAACTTACTCTATCCATAGTTTGCACCTGCCATTCACATACACCACTTGCAAATTATTTGGTCTATTAGTTAGGAGATTGTGTTGATCATTTGCCTCTGTTTTTTTATTTTTTAAAGGTATAGTAAAAAAATAATTAAAATTTCTGTGTCTGTTTGTGTTGCTGCTGTTGCAGCCCCAAATGCCAGGATAACCCATCCTCCGCCAAGTAGTACCTCAAAAGAAAAGAGAAGGGTGCAACATAACAATTTTTTTTTATTTATATATTAAAAAAATAATATAGCATCAATTAATGAAAAACAGATATTGCCTTATTAGATGGACTGCTGCTGGTCTGCCTTCTGTGGGGATTATACTCCTCCCTTCTGATTGTCCCTTGAGTCGAAGGGGGAGGGGGCTGGATGGCGATGTCCACCAATTATTGCTGCTGTGGCCGGAGTGTCCGTCCCCTGGGGGATTCCCTTAGTGGAGCTTCTCTTGGCTCTGGCTGCGGTGGATGGCTTCCTCTTCACCTTTCCTTGGTCGACCCAGATGTGACGCATCACTGCATAAACATTAGAGGATTCCCTAAACTACAGGCTTGTGTCGGTAGCGGCCTGGCAAGGCTTCGGAGCAGCAATAGATTCTGCTGTGAGTCCCTCTGAAGGCTCCTCCTACACGTTTCACCAGCAACTGGCTTCCTCAGGGATACTGTTCAGGCGTGCCTGCTCCCTTTATAAATACACACAATCCCAATTACATGTTAATCTAGTACTCATACGTTTGATAGGGCAATTAACACCTTGTGTGTATTTCTCCAGGAGTGGGCAACCATCTGCAGTAAGTGGTACATGTCATACACTAAATAACTAATTTTGATTTCAATAAAACATGCATATAAAAAATATAAGTATATATCAAGCAATTTTGTGGCTTTGTAGTTTATGGACTGTAAAGATACTGTATTCTAGCTCTTAATCGACAGGTGAAAGTTCAGAAGTGCTCAAATGCCAGGTATAAAGTTCAATAAGACCAAAAACCACCAGGAAAATAACAGAGTAAATAAATGTGTGAAAAATAAAGCCAACAATTATGGGTAAAAGCTTCCTGAAGACATGTAGTGGAAGGCAATGAAAGCCCCCACCATCTATCTCATTGGGGGCTAACCCTGTAGCAATAAAACAATTACTCACAATTCCTGGTGTGGTTGGATGGATATGCTGCTTCCAGAGTAAAGTATTCAATATGCAGAAGCTGGGAGGAGCGCACGATCCGGTAGGAGCAAAGGGAGGACCCAGGTAACAAAAGTACAAATTTATTGAGTCATCAAGACATTAAAATCCAACGAGTTTCGAATGTGTTAGCGTTCTTTATCAAGGAACTTGATAAATCGACAGCTGTTTCTTTTCTTGTATATCTGTACACATTGTCTGTCCATGCTTACTTATTTTATCCACCAACTTAATTTTTTTATTTGGATAGAGGTAGATTTAACCTTTATAGCGTTCAGGGTGATCTTCTCACCCACAGACTAAACACTCCTAGGCTGATGGTAACAGATAACAGTTGAATCAATAAGAGGACTGAGCCAATTAAATTACATATGTGACATAAAAGCATAAAATATCATAGCTGACTTCATTTCGTGAGTTCTGGTTCCTATTGTCTTAAAAAGGAAGGTTAATAGATGATCAAAATGAGTATAAAAAAAACCATTATATAAATGTGCATCATTAATATATGCTGAAGTTGTGGGGGAAAAAAAAAAGGGTGAGCCGCTCTTATGCTAAATAACATCATATTGCATTAAGAAATCTAAAGGGAACCCCCAGCCTTATATTAAGGCTGAGCAGAGGATCACTATTTGTCTTCAAACATTTGTTTATATCATTGCTATTTACTTTTCAGATGTTACCACATTTTGGTATATATGTCTTATTCACCTCCAAATAAATCATCGCATGGGTACTATGTTGATGTACCATAGTTGGTACTCATGTTTTTTATGAACATGCTGATTTATAATTTTGGTGCATAATAGGCACTTGAATGTACCTTTAATTGCGATTGATTATATCCCTTCGCTTGTTGACGGGGGATCTCATTTGTTTATAATGAGTTAACAATAGCAAAGAATATATACATATATTTTCACATCCCATGTTTGAAAATAGGTAAATCTATTTCTAAATAAACGTTACTGGAATGCCAACAGATCTAGCTCCTCATTGAGACCTCCCTGTTGCAGCGTATAATCTGTAGATCCAATAGGTTTCTTGTTTGTGAAGCCTCAGAAACCCGTCTCCCCTCAGGGATCCTGCAACAATATGTTCAATACCTGTGACGGTAATTTCTTTATGGTTATTGTTATGCACGTGAGCAAAATGTCTAACACCATGGCCCATGAACCCTTTTATGATGTTTCTCCTGTGCTCCACAAATCTTTCCCTTAGCGATCTTTTAATCCTGCCAAGGACTGTAAACCACGTGACTGGTATTACAATTAAGACATTATATTATTGGAATAACCTCATTAGTAACTCTAGATAGAATTTCTTTATAATGTGTGCACACGTTAAGAAATTATTGCGAACACATTTATAACAACCTGCGGGGCGTTCGGGCAGCCATGAGTCCCTAATGTTAGTCCTTTTCACCTTATCTTTCTGTTTTTTTAGCCAGTACACTGGGGGCTAGGATGTTTTTTTCAAATTCTTTGCTTGCTTGAATACAACAGCAGGTTTCTCATTCAGGTTATTCTCTAATATTGGATCATTAAGAAGAATATCCCAATGTTTCTGGATCACCTTTTTGATATTATTTGTTGCCCTATTGTGTTTTGTGATGAACAGGCATTCCTCTGTGTAATTACTCCTATCCTGAGTCTTACTTCTTGTTTCAAGTAGTCTGGCCCTATCCTGTGTTCTCACATTATCCAGGGTGTCATCGATCCTCTCTCTATTATACCCTTTTTGTGTGAATTTTCTTTTTAGGGTCTGTGACTGTTCCTCAAAATCTGAATTATTCGTACAGTTTCTCCGGAGTCTCATGAACTGTCCATAGGGGATTTTATTCTTCCACGACTAGATGATTACTTTTAGACTCTAGATAACTATTAGAGTCTACAGACTTGAAATTGAAAGAGTTCTGGTCCAGGCTTTGGCTGGAACCCCCCTCCCCCCCTTACCTGGCTGCTGTGGACATTTTGATTACTGGCGGCCTGCTATATTGGCTTCACCTGTTCAAGGGCTTAAATAGCAGCCAGTGACTTCCAGCCCCTGCCTGAGCATTGTATAATTTTCGTTGTGTTCCTGGCCACCCTGGGCTCTGGTTCCTGAGCCTTCTGTGTGGCTTGCCAGTCCATGTGGCTTCCCTGTTTCAGAGGTTAGCCTGTTGCTGTGGCTTAGGACAAAAAGAGACACACAGCGCACCAAAGTTGAAGAAAAATGTAATCCACCAATACAAATAAAAGTAAGTGTAGACTTACATATAAGGTATCAGTAGTCCAGCGGGTAGCTAAAAGGGTAGGTCCATGCTGACCAGTTCTCTATCTAAGAGGGTAAGGGACAGAGCAGATCCCTCTTGGATCAAGAACTGGGCAGCATGGATATACCCTTTTAGCTATCCGCTGGACTACTGATATGTCCATGCTGCCCAGTTCTTAATCTAAGAGGGTAAGGGACAGAGCAGATCCCTCTTAGATCAAGAACTGGGCAGCTTCTCTCTTCAGGGTCCCCCTGAAGAAGTCCATTCGGACGAAACGCGTTGAGGCATTTTTTGGAGCCAGCTGCTGACAATCTATAGACATTGAGGAGTTGTCTGAAGCTCTGTACCCCCTCAGTGTGGTGACCCCGGGTACATGGCCAGCACTAGGTTTTACTGAGAGTGAGGTTACATGTGTTTTGGACTACCTTAGGCTGTTCATGTTTACAGCTCTGTAAGTGCTTTTTTATTCAATATAAAGTTTTTTTCTACCTTTTCCTGCATCCTTTTCCTCTTTTTGCCTGGGATTTTCCCTGTGATTCCAGAAGACATCAAATGTTGGTTACTTTAACAACCTAAAGGCATATTATTAGTACACACAATGTGAGTTCCTATACTATATAGTTATAGAATATATCTCCATATATACAGTATTACACCATGTGTGTCCATTTCTCTATATCCTCATACTATCCTGCTATCCGTGAGCCTGGGAGATATTGGAAATATCCTGTCGTTAGAGAATATATGAGAAGTATCCTGACATCAGACGTTTCTCAACAACAGTTTGGTTAAACTGATTAACCGAGATGCCTGTTTTACCTTACTAAATGTGAGTGCACTACCACCTTTATCTATATCGAATACATACAGAATTACACTATTGTGTTCTTTTTCTTTTATTTCCATATCATCTGGATGTGAGTGCGCATTGGATCCTCCTACTCTACGCCACCCTAGTGGTTGAAGAACCCCCCTATCACCCTCTGCTGCACCTACCAATTTCCGCTACATCTTTAAATTGGGACTATAAGTATCCTATTTATATTCACGGTATTTTTTTGCGCTCGTTTTCTTTCTTTTTCACTCACATTCTCATATTTGTTGCTTCCTCAAGGTCTTTAAATCCTCCAGTTTCTTTGAACAGTTTTAGTTCTTCCTGGAGTTTGCTAATATCTTCTCCTAAATTATCTAATTTCTTTTCTCTGAATGTTATCAATAACCTTATTAGAGCAAAGGGAGCCTGCATCAAGAATCTCTCTCTCCTTCACCCTGCAGCCATATTTGTAATTTTTTGTGTTACAAACACCTGCACACAAGAAAACTACAAATATCCCAGGAACCAAGGGTGCAAATCAGATCCGGGTACATAACACGGGACTGTGGCTTTAAATAGTTTTACGCAGGTCCTCCTAAATATGGTTGCCCATTGTGAATGTGTGTAGGCTCTGACTGCTTGCGCTTGCTGAATTACTAATGAAAGCAGCTTGTATTCTGAATAAAGATTTGCCTTTGAGGTCAGGATCTTCCACCTACATCTGAAACCCTATTAATTAGAAGTGCAGGAATCTCTCAGACAGGTAACAGGTGGGCCTGTGGCACATTACCTAATCCAGTGGGATGGTAACATTCCATGTGCTCTCTCTCTCATCCTTAAATGATTAGTTTTCTTGGTCATCTGTGATCGGCAGCGTTCCATCTCAATGTAGAAAAGTCCCTGACAGCGAGAGGAGTAACTTCTAGCAGCAGGACACGGCTTTATCAGCGGAGATCTCAGCGAGCGGATTCTATATTCACTCCTTAACCACATCCTGCAGGACAGGGTGAACTGACTGCTTCAGGACTCACCAAAAAGAAGACGGGTTAAGAAATATTTTTTTTTTTAGCGGGGATGTAACGTAAATAAAGTCCCCCCCCCACCCAAATAACAGGAATAATGTGTCACACTAATCAGTGTGACTATGTACTGACACCTCACCCCAGCAGATAGATATATAAACACATCAGGAAGTGAGCTAGTATACCAGCACAACAGTTACTGAAGAAAAAAGTGATTTATTAGTCCATGATGCAGACAAAAAGCCTGATGTTTCGGTCCCTCAGGGTGACCTTTCTCAAGGGTAACATTACCACTAAGAACCACACAGTTTATATTAAAAAATATGGCATGAAACGTCAGGCTTTTGTCAACATCATGCACCAATAAATCATTGTTTTCTTCAGTTGCTGTGTTGTGCTGGTATATTGGATCACTTCAGTGATTTGTTCCTGTTTATACCTCTCTCCCTTTACGGTGCACCACGAACGCCACATTATTGGCATATTACATACACTGTGTGCTGTCATTTTTTTTTTTACATGTAGTGATATAATCCCCCCTGTTAAACTATAATGGAGCTACAGGCGTATATATTATAATACATACGCGAGTGATTAATGTCATTAAGTGACTAAGAGGGACACAGACGTGTCATGCAAGAGGGTGACAAATATTCCATATTATTTACAAATATATATATATATATATATATATATATATATAGGGGAGGGGGGGCGTTTACACACACACAGCAAACTAACTGTCTGTGTTCATTACTCACAATAAGTTACATTTTATCTATTTCTTCTTTTTATGAAGTGCCAGAACGTTGTGCAGAGCAAGAACACGGGGGATGAGAGATACAGTATTTATATAACAACGATCGGATATTCTATCTAAACATACTGACATTAACACATCAGCCCTGACACTCCATGCACGTTACCGGTGAGGACAGCACAATGTGAAGGGACACCGATTCCCTGCGGTGATGGGAAAAGTCAGGGGACTCTATCACCGGGAGCCTTGGGCTATAGGAAGTGCAGACACAGAGATGTGAGGCTCTCATTAGCATGAGATGAAAGAGGCTTTCTGCACAAGAGGGATGGGCACCCTCTCCTCCCCTACCTGACAATTCTCACACTTCTACCAGGAAACACTTGTTTGAATTAACAACACATTATCCAGATTATGCCTGTCAGGCAGCATGTTCCTGCAGAGAGAGTTTAGGAACCAAAGAGATGAAAGACAGATGTCCCTGTCCAACTGCTTCTTTCATGTCACACATGAACTGAGAGCCCACACAGGAGAGATGTGACCAGCGTCATGATGGCTTCGGAGCATCAGCAATGGCATCTTCTACTGGCAGAAATTACAGGACAATATCCTATATATGAAATGGAATCAGCATTCGTTATTCTGCACCTAGATTGTGCAGTGACCTTACTGCAGGTTAGCAAGGACAGGCTCAGACAGTTTTGGATCTGCTTTTATTATATATTTGTTACAGATACATACTGCTCTGCATGTTAGAGCTACACAAGCTCTGTGTGCTACAGATGTATGTATGCATGTCTTTATTTATATAGCGCCATTAATGTACATAGCGCGTCACACCAGTAATACACGTGACAATCATATAAATAACAAATAGTACAAATTACAGATCATGGGAATAAGTGCTTCAAACATAAAAGTAACATAGTAGAAGAGGAGTCCCTGCTCCGAAGAGCTCACAATCAGATACATGCAGCTCTGTATAGTAGTTTATCTATTATTGTTATATTGCACAGCCCCATCCACTTCTTAATAAATTTATAATACACTACCAATTAATATATATTTATATTTTTCTTTTATATATACTCTCCACACTTAATAATTTATTAATTATGAATGTAAATAAGGTCCTCTATACTGTATACTCATTGTCCACAGGACATATGACCAATTTATACACTATGCGAGTATATGTAGAACCATTTTTTAAGAAAACAGCAATTATGATTGGTTGATTGTTTTATTGTCACCATTGATGGACAGGGGTTTGATATAGATATATATATATATATATATATATATATATATATATATATATATATATCCTATGCAGTACCCATAGAGACACACCGCACCTGATGAAGAGGAATCCATCCTTGAAACGTGTAGGGCTGTGTCTTCTATGGTTTAGAGGTTGGGAATCCAGTAGGAGTGTGCACGGCTTGCATTGGTCTTCCTGTATGGGAATAGCACCAGCCGAATCCCAACCCCCGATTGACGGAAACGGAGCGCACTGACGTCACTTAACATGTGACGCGAAAGTGGGACTGCTCCGATCACCGAGGGAACTAAACTATGACTGGAGACGATTACCTGGCAGGGGACCGTGGATGCTACGGGTGTTCCAGTGTGGACTTCACAACGCATTGACTCACACCTATGTGCCTGTTAACAACTTACATCTGTAAGTGATTTTTAACCGTTCTCATTTTAATAATTAAACTTACAGTCTTCACTATGGGCTTTGCGCTCTCTTTTTTCTTTTCTACACGGAGCTATGTGTTAGAGCAGGGGAGCGCAAACTTTTGGTGCTGCGCCCCCCTGTCACTCTGCCCCGGCTCTCGCGCCCCCTGCCTACCTTCAGCCGCGTCATATGACGCTGCGTGGGCGTGTGACGTCAGGTCACATGGTGACGCGGCGTCTATTGACGCCGCGTTGCCATGGCGACGCAACACAGACGGCTGAATCCCGGTAAGTAAACAGTTGCAGGGGCCTCACGCGATCCCCCGGCATTTCATTTAAATGCCTGGGGGAAGAGCGCGGGGCCTCTGCAACTGCCCGCGCCCCCCCAGCACAATCTCCCGACCCCCTGGGGGTCGCGCCCCCCCACTTTGCGCACCGCTGTGTTAGAGATACACACTGCTCTCATTACAGAAACACTTTTCTGCATGGTACGGATGCACACTACATGTCATAGCCAACATTTTGTTTGCAGGATGCTCCATCTGGTGGTTAATATGAACACGGCGTCCTTTGTATACAGGTAACAGTGATACAGTAAGGGATGTGATTTTCACAACCTGCATCTCTTGCAGAGATCGAGGCTCAATGTGGAATCAACCGTACTGACCTGTGTGTTCACCACAGTGGCTTACAACACCAAACATCTCCACGGCAAGCGCCAGGGGCACAAACAGAGGGGCGAGAGGTGGGAAAACGGTCCAGAGCCCAGCGGCTGCAGGGGGCCCCGGCCAGAGGTCAGACCCAATTTCCGCGGCTGGGTCCCAGCTCTCCCCACACGCCGGTTGGTGCCGGAAGTTGAGTCCACTTAGTAATCAGGCTCAATTTTCGCATACGCCCGTAGGATTGGCGTGGTACCAGAGGCCTACCCCCCCGAAAGTAACATTCTCGGGTGGGGGTTGAATGTACAGGACATACGTGAAAACGAGAGTTAACTCTCAATGTAATACTTCCTGGTAAAACATTTTATAAATAAATAAGAGAGAAGGGGTTCTCCTGTGGTGTGCAAATTGTGCTGCTGCTGTAACATGCCAGAAAAATACAAATAATACACAACTTTGTGCAAACTGTGTAAAAAAGGTATCCAATAACACAAACTGCAGTGATACACACACTGACACATATACACACTTACCACATGGTGTCCCTATGCCAGCTGTGCACTGCTCTATTCCCAGCAGCATCATAGAGCCACTGTGCAGTGAGTCCTCCAGGCCTCCGGATGTCGCTGTCAGGATGACGTAACGCTGTGCGCCGGAAGAGAATCCTCTGTAACTCAGCACACCATAGAGGCAGGAGGAGCCGCCCGGGGCCCGAGACAAACACCCGGAGTGACCCGAGAGCGACAGGGACACCCGGAGTTATCCGAGAGAGGCGGCCGGAGTGACCCGAGAGAGGGACACCCGGCACAGCGTGAGCATCCATTATCAGTGTATAGCGATAATCGGTATTGTTATACAGTGCAGCATGTTCATTGTCGGTGTATAGATACTCAGCATATTTGTACAGCAAACTATGTTCATTATCAGTGTATAGATACCCATTATGATTATGCAGCGCAGTGTATACACTATCAGTCTATAGAGATACTCAACATCATTATGTAGTGCAGTATGATCATTATTAGTGTGTAGATATACTCATCACCATTGTACAGTGCGGCGTGGTCAGCGTATAGCGATACTTGTCACCATTATACAGCGTGGTGTGTTCATTCAGGGTATAGAGATATACTCTCGATTATACAGTGCAGAATCTGAACTCAATATCATTATACGCATTGGAGGGAGCGTTGTTAGACTGATTGGGTGGATAGTGTAGTGTGTTTGTATGATGCTGTGTTTGTGTGTGAGAGATGACATTGGGTGTGTAGTGTGTGTGACTGGTGGGGGGTGTGAGATCAGGGGGAGTATTTTGATGATATCGGGTGGGTAGTGTGTGTTAGTTTGCGCCCCTGACATGGGTGTGTGTGTGTGTGTGTGTGTGTGTGTGCGACACGACATGGCATCGGGTGTACAGTGTGTGTAACATGACATCAGGTGGGTTGTGTGTGTGTGTGTGAGCACGGCATGACATCTGGTGAGTGGGTAGTGTGTGTGACCTCGGGGGGAGGGGGGTTGATTACATTGTGTGTATGATGTGTCTGACTTGACAACGGGTGGGTAGTGGCTGTGTAGATGGTATCTCTGTCTGTATGTGTGTGTGACATGACATTGAGTGGGTAGTGTGTGTGACATGACAACGGTTGGGTAGTGTGTGTAATAACATCGCGGAGGGGTGATGGTGTGTGTGTATGATGTCCTTCGGTATGTGTATTGTGTGACAAAATCGAGGGGGGTATTGTTTGACATCGAAGGGGTTTGTTTGTGTGAGATGTTATAGGGGGGTTTATGACGGGTGTGTGTGTGTGATGTCTTTGGGTGTATAGTGTGTGTGACTTAACATTGGGTGGGTTGTGTTTGTGAGAGTGAGACATGACATCCGGTGGGTAGTTTGTGTATGTTATGACATGACCGGGGGGCTAGTGTGTGTGTGCGCGTGTGTGTTTTGTGTGAGTGACATGACAATGGGCGGGTAGTGTGTGTGACATCGCGGGGGTGATGACGTGTATGTGTGTATGTCTTACAGTGTGCAGTGTGTGTGTCGTGACATAACATTGCGTGGGTAGTGTGTGTATGACATGGTGTGTGTGTGTGTGTGTGTGTGTGTGTGCGCGCGATGTTCAAAACGGCAGGAGAGTAGAGGCTCCACGGATTTTGCAAAATACAAATTAATTTAGACCAAAGTAATCCAATGTCCTTTGTAAAGGAATGACATCGGGGGGGGGGGGGGGGCTGACGACATTGTGTGTGTGAGAAAGAGGTCATGGCGCCCCCGCTACACACCCAATGTCATTACTCACACACGTACATTTCACTTCCGATGTCATCTCTCATATATACACACACACTTCACTCCCGATTTCATCTTTCACAAACACACCCAAAGTGTGTGAGTGATGACATTAAGTGTGTAGTCATCTCACCTTTCATCGGGTGTGTGAGAGATTACATTGGAGGGGTAGGTAATGACATTGTGTGTAGTGTGTGAGTGATATGACATTGGGGGTGTAGTGTGTGTAAGATGTCTTGTGTAGTGTGCGTGTGTGTGTGTGTAAGATTACTTTGTGTGTGTGTGTGTGTATGTATATATTTATTTATGTCTGTGTGTGTGTATATGTAGATAGATTTATTATCACGTTTTAAGATATGGTGGGTGAAAAAGCAACAAGAAACCTTCACCGTATTGCTATATATATTTATATATATAAATCTATAGATAGATAAAAAAAAATATATATCTATATCTATGCACATACTCGCTCACAATAACACTCACTCACAATAACACTCATATACATATATGCATTCTCTCTCTCTCTCTCTCTCTCTCCTCTCTCTCTCTCTCTCGACGCCGACCCCCTTCTCTCTCGACGCCGACCCCCTTCTCTCTCGACGCCGACCCCCTTCTCTCTCGACGCCGACCCCTTCTCTCTCGACGCCGACCCCCTTCTCTCTCGACGCCGACCCCCTTCTCTCTCGACGCCGACCCCCTTCTCTCTCGACGCCGACCCCCTTCTCTCTCGACGCCGACCCCTTCTCTCTCGACGCCGACCCCCTTCTCTCTCGACGCCGACCCCCTTCTCTCTCGACGCCGACCCCCTTCTCTCTCGACGCCGACCCCCTTCTCTCTCGACGCCGACCCCCTTCTCTCTCGACGCCGACCCCTTCTCTCTCGACGCCGACCACCCTTCTCTCTCGACGCCGACCCCCCTTCTCTCGACGCCGACCCCCTTCTCTCTCGACGCCGACCCCCATTTCTCTCGACGCCGACCCCCCATCTCTCTCGACGCCGACCCCCCATCTCTCTCGACGCCGACCCCCCTTCGCGCTCGACGCCGCTCCCCCCCTTCGCGCTTGCTCCCCCCCTTCGCGCTTGCTCCCCCCTTCGCGCTCTTCCCCCCTTCGCGCTCTTCCCCCCTTCGCGCTCTTCCCCCCCTTCGCGCTCTTCCCCCCCTTCGCGCTCTTCCCCCCCTTCGCGCTCTTCCCCCCCTTCGCGCTCTTCCCCCCTTCGCGCTCTTCCCCCCTTCGCGCTCTTCCCCCCCTTCGCGCTCTTCCCCCCCTTCGCGCTCTTCCCCCCTTCGCGCTCTTCCCCCCTTCGCGCTCTTCCCCCCTTCGCGCTCTCCCCCCCTTCGCGCTCTCCCCCCCTTCGCGCTCTCCCCCCCTTCGCGCTCTCCCCCCCTTCGCGCTCTCCCCCCTTCGCGCTCTTCCCCCTTGCGCTCTTCCCCCTTCGCGCTCTTCCCCCCTTCGCGCTCTCCCCCCCTTTGCGCTCTCCCCCCCTTCGCGCTCTCCCCCCCCTTCGCGCTCTCCCCCCCTTCGCGCTCTCCCCCCTTCGCGCTCTCCCCCCCTTCGCGCTCTCCCCCCCTTCGCGCTCTCCCCCCTTCGCGCTCTCCCCCCTTCGCGCTCTCCCCCCCTTCGCGCTCTCCCCCCCTTCGCGCTCTCCCCCCCTTCGCGCTCTCCCCCCTTCGCGCTCTCCCCCCCTTCGCGCTCTCCCCCCTTCGCGCTCTCCCTCCCCCTTCTCGCTCTCTCTCTCCCCCCTTCTCGCTCTCTCTCTCCCCCCTTCTCGCTCTCTCTCTCCCCCCTTCTCGCTCTCTCTCTCCCCCCTTCTCGCTCTCTCTCTCCCCCCTTCTCGCTCTCTCTCT
>NC_134496.1:24688146-24708146 GCF_040206685.1 Ascaphus truei | reverse complement strand
AGGGTTCTTTTCCTCTCCTGTCTTCTCTTTTTTACTGTAATTAAACACCTATTCAGGGTCTGCATTTGAGTAACGCAGCCTTTGGGTGAGACGGGGTTAACGCCATGTTATCTTAAGCTAATGCCACGCAGTGCTGACTTCACATGGCGGTACGCCTGTGTTAGTGAGATCACTAATGGGCATTTGTTTTGCATGTATCTACTGTAGCTTTCTGGATACCCATTATACTCAGGGAAACTGATGGACGTTACCTAAATAGGTAATTTCACGTTAATAGGCCAGATTTACCGGACATCTGAGGATCTACCCCTATGTGTTATTAAATACTGTTACTTTAATATTCACTTTGTGGTGTACAAGGCTTCCTTCTTACTCTAACAAGGCATCCTATGTACTTCGCACGCTTTGAAGAGAATAATTGCATTTTCAGCCACGTTTTGTTAATAATAGATTTGTGTGTGCTAATTACATATTTTTTTCTTAGTAAACAGGGACCAAAACCCCTGCAAGTACAACATGACATACATTTTTGGTGGCGGCTGCGTTAAGGTGATATTTGTGACGGATTATGGGGAGATATTACTCATTTGAGGGGACCCTGCAGGGGAGAAAAGTGTGTCAGTGTGTATTAACCCTTGTCAAATATTCCACATATAGTCACGTGTTCACAGGTGTACCATTCGTGTCAAGCATATTGGTATAGCTAATAGCTAACTTCCTCACAAAAATACAATGGACTAAAAGGCTACAAAATAGCAAAAAGGAACCAAACAAATCAATGTGTATCACACGTGTATATAGATATTGCTGCAACATATCAGTTATAAAAAGATTTCACACATAACCATTCATATATCATGTATCCCCTCACAAGGTATATATTCATTATTTGATAATTAAATGTTTATTTAGATTTGCTTCCATTGTTGTGAGTTGATATACTGTATGAAATATTAATGGTGACGTGTGAAACCTCTTTATAATTGATATGTTGCAGCGATATACGTGAAAACGAGAGGTAACTCTCAATGCATTACTTCCTGGTAACACATTTTAGAAATAAATATCTATATAGGACGCGTGATAACCATTGATTTGTTCGGTTCCATTTTGCTATTTTGTATCCTTTTAGTCCATGGTATTTTTATGAGGTAATTAGCTATTACCTATCCCAAAATACTCGTTAACTTCCATACCATTTTACTGCAGAGCATTGATTTTAATGATAATATATATAGTTTCACACTGTCTGCTTTTATTCTGTTTGCTTTTCCCATTGTACACAAGTAGTTTATATTTTCATGTAATAATTATAATTCAATATATTATCCCCTTATGAGATATCATTGGATATCTGGGGTTTTTTGTTTGCCTTCCTCTGGATCAATAAGTAAGTATAGACATAGGATAAAGTATCTGTTGTCTAAATTTAGCATAGGTTGAACTTGATGGACGTACGTCTTTTTTCAACCTCATCTACTATGTAACTATATATTTCTCATGACACTACAGGGGTTGTTGCTTCACAACCAAATGCACTGGTTCGTTTAGCACCACTTTCTGTTCTCTCCCCCTCTCCCATCTCCCCTCTCTCCCCACCTCCTCTCCCCCTCCGTTCTCTCCCACCTCCTCCCTCCCTCCTATCCCCTCTTCCTCTCCCCCCTCTCTGACTTCCTCCTCCCTCCCTCCTCTACCCTCTTCCTCTCCCTCTCCCCCCTCTCTCCCATCCCATCCCTCCTCACCCTCTCTACCTCCTCCCCCTCCACCCTGCACCCCTCTCCCTGCATCCCTCTCCTCACCCCCCCCCCCCCTCATATTCCCCTCCCCATTTTTGTCCATTAGCATCTGCTGTATAAATAGCATGGCGGTATCACTATTTCCCTAATCTTGAAAAAGGTCCAAGATGGGACCGAAACATTGATCATGTGATGTAATCTCTAATAAAATGTGGTCTCCTCCCCACAAAGTCCACTGGAGGCCATCCCCATTGCTTATTCAGTCCTAGTTAGGAACACATTTTTTCAAAGATACCGATGGTCCTGGAAAGAAACGGAGGGAACAGATGACGACAGTTCTGATGTCAGCAATACTCGTAACAAAAAGCATGACTCCAATTAGGAGTCCGAGTAGAATCAAGTCCAAGATCACGCTGTCATTATCGTCAGCAGTCAAATATTGCAGCACTCCTCTACATCAATTACATTACCACCAACGTAGACACATGCTAGCTCCGCAGACCATGTGCAGAAAAAGCACAGCCTGACGTCGTGCTCCTAATATTAAATATCTCTGGATAGTCGAAACCAAATAGAGTAAAAAAAAAACGTCCATTCTCGCACTGCTTTGACATCCAATTAGGGCTGAATGAATACGGGGAGATGCAAATCTCTGTGAAAACAGCCGTTTTGCCCATTAAATGCACTTGTCAGAGTTTAATGAATATGCCCTGTGCAGCCAAGTGATGATATATATGAAATAATTATTGAGTGACTGATTTCAGTCGCTGTGAGGATCCTGCTGCCTGACAGGCAGGGGGTGGGGGGGTCGAAACTATTTTAGGTCAGGAGTAGAGATGGGCATTTTTTTTGGGCGGATATGGATCTGCAGCGGATTGGCCGGTTCCTTTGGTCAACAGATTTCAGCGGACCAATCCCAAAAAGGGCGATTTGCCTTTTGCAGATATTTTGTATAATTATTACCAATACTCTCCGCGGATTCTGCAGCCCGTGGATGGATTTGTAGAATCCAATCCACAGATTCAGCCACCTGTTAGCGGATCCTTACAAATCCGCCAACGGATTGCTGAATGCGCGGATTGGATTCTACAAATCCGTCCACGGGTTGTATCCGATGGCGGATTTTGATGAATCCGCGCGTATTAAAACCGACCAAATCCGTTTGCGTATTTTATACCGTGAATCAGGATCTTGCGGGGAAAATGCGAGAAAATCCGGGAAACTGATTTGGGTGGACACGCCCATCTCTAGTCAGGAGGAGTCCCCTGCGCTCGAGCAGCAAAACCATTGTAATGCATGTACAGAGGCGGCACACTTTATTCTTAGTTGGCTCGAGCCGCAAGCCGGGAGGTTTCCCGGCTTGCTCATTTTTTTCCCTCGGCGTGCCGCGCGTCATCGATGCCCTGGTGTCCCGCAATGTGGGGGATGGCGGTGGGGGGCTCCGGGGGACCCGGCGGACCCGGAGAGGGGAGGGGGAAGCCCCGATCGGAGGACCGATCCTCCGAGGCTCCGGCGCGTGCATGGGACACCTCGGCGCGCGCCCGGTATCTGTCGCGTCCGAGATCGGGTAAAGGTTAGAATAAACTCGGCCACGACAGTATGTGTAATATATATAGTGGGAGAATGCTGTATACCCCCCCCCCCCCCCCAATCACCCTTAGGGCACGATAACCACAGTATCACCTGTGATTTTCCAGGACAGCAAAAAGTAATGGATTCTGAACCGGCATTAACTCTTATTTACGCAGGTACTGTGGGACGTTGTTACCCCTGATACTTTGACACAACATCCCATTATAATTAATATTATCACCGCGTATCTCATCTTAAAGCACTATAGAGTGAAGCTTGGTACATCTATAGGCTCATATGTATTTTGAAATTGATTTTGCTGCAAAATGGTGAATAATAGGGCGGGGGGAGGGGGGGAGAAAATCGGTGGGAAAAACATTTGCAAAACTTTCATGAATATCCGAATTCCTTAGAAAAACCACCCGAATGTTTGTAAATCGAACTGTGACACATTCACACATCCCTCATTACTTATTAATAATATCTTTATTTCATATAGTGCTTTTCTCCCAATGGGACTCAAAGCTTCACAATTACAGTACAGTGCACGGTACACATTACTATATAGTGTTATAAACACGAGTCCCTGCCCAGATGAACTTACACTCTATGTTTTTGGTGCCTGAGGCACAGGGAGATAAAGTGACTTGCCCAAGGTCACAGGGAGACAACACCGGGAATTGAACCAGGCTCCCCTGCTTCACACTCTGTGTCATTGTTATCAGAGTCAGCCCTTACTTCTACATTTCCTAAAACAGTCTTGCATAATTCACAGGTCAATAGGATCCCAGTCATACCCCATCACATGGATATATTAGAGGGCTGCTATTTCTCAATCCTTTTTTGTACTGAATGTGTGCAGTGAAGCTTTGCCCATGTAGAGTGTACTTTGTTTAAGTTGATCTGACAATGAACTTGTATAGTAGTAATAAGTAGGCAGAGGGAAAATGATATTGTCTATTTTTTGCACGCCAATTGATGTCGTGGGTTAAAGTTACTTATAGAACAGCCTTTTACGTTGGAATATTGCTGCTAATTTTAAACTACTTGCGTCCTTACTTGCGTTTACTGACCGCTCTTCTAAAAATAGCCCTTTCATTGCTTTGTCATATGATAACTTAACATACCTCTCAATTTGCACACGTGGTCTCGTGACATGTAGCTTAAACATGCCATGCAAGTTCACGTGAAGGATTGTATTCATTGACTGTCTCAAAAAGACTATAAATAGCCATGGTGGCCATGAAATAAATCATCTATTCTATTGACGCAATGAGAGGCACGGACATTCAGCCAGTTTCTCAAAGTAAATTAACCCTTTACTCATTGGATGAGTTTTGCGTACAATGTTGTATAATTGTAATAGTTTAAAAAAAAAAAAGAGAGAAATATTTTGGCAAGTACTGTATATGTAATCCATACGAATGTTTTACAGCTTTAGGGCGCCCTAGAATGAGACATTCAAATCTAGCTCTGCCGGCATGTGCATAGGATTTGTTATTTCTCTGCGGTACTATGCAATCAAACTTTAATCCTTTGTTAAGGTTTGTTGTGTTTAACTTTGCCTATTGGATAACCTCAGCTCGCACAGGAAATAGAACTGTTCCACACTTTATAAAACGATCACAATAGAGTGAGAGAGAGTCATTCAAGGCCTCTGAGTTCCATGCGTAAACCTGCCCTCCTGTTTGGTTTCCCATCCACATGTTTCCTGTTGAATAACTTTCCTCTTGGAAGAACTTTTGTTTGACTTAACCCCCTTGCTGACAGATTGGCTTTAGCATACATCGCCTTGGGTTGTTAGAATAGGGTTAACGCCTTGCCATTTTCCAGTCACATGAGGATCTACTGACGTCATTGAGATTCATGTCTCATTTGTATCCAGTTCCCGGTGTTACCAATATGCCTTTGAATGACTCTGTTATTACTCTGGAACAATTATTTCTAAAATAGCTATAATCTACAAAGGATAATTGTTAAAAAGAATACACTTGTCAAATATATTTAAGGGGCAAAATAAATGTCAAAATGGAACTCCATCCTAGTTAGTGACAGTAACAAAGGAGGGAGAGGGAGGAGGGGGTATTATACCTTTTGGTGGACCAAAAGGTAGTTGATATGTTACAAGCTTTCCAACCTCTCAGGGTCGGGGTAACCCAATGAAGGACCCTATGAGGTTTGAAAACTTGTAGCATATCAACTACTTGTTGGTCCAATAAAAGGTATCATACCCCCTACTCCCTCCTTTGTTACTACATGGAAGAAAGGACAAACACGGCCCCCCACCCTTCTTTGCCTACTGAGTCTGTGGAGGGCAAAATTGTAGTAGCATTGGATAATTCCTCTAATTGTTAGTAATACTTAGTTCCTAAATTTGTATGACCTTTTGGAAACATTGAGCTAGCTCAGACTGACTTGCTATTGACCTTAAAAAGAAAGACATCCATTTTTCTGGTAGAATATATTTTACCTGGAACAATGTCCTATATTCTACAAAATACATTCATTCCGATTCTATCAATTTTGCACATTGAATGTCATTTATCTGCCCACATATCAGAGTTATCACAGCAACAATAACTAGTTCTTGGCCACATGATCACATTTGGAGTAAAGTCAAAGAACATGAAATAGTTAAACCATGTACTCTTTGCTATTCAGAGGGTTATATATTTTACTTTTGTTCTTTTGTTATATGAATGGTCCATTGGTTGTATTTTCACGTTACTTCCGACCCCCCCCAAGCCCCCAGTTTTTCTAAAGATTTTCTACCAGGGAATATACATTAAGATTCCTAGTATGCTCCGGCAAGGCATATTGTATGTGTAAACAAATGCAATTTATCTAAGGTCACATGGCAGGAATTGATCTCACAATCTTGTTTAGTCAAGACAAACATCTTAACTACCTCTTTTATTCTTGGTAAACAATTGTTGTAAGGATGTGTACATACGTGGGGAAAGATGGAAAGTAAAAAATGAATCTTGACTGAAGGTCAAATGGAAAACCTGGGATCCTTAAAAAAAAAATGCAGAACAAACTTTGCATAAAGAAAATGCACATATATTAGTCAATGTTTTAGAAATGTATCTTTTTCCTTTTTTTGTTGTGTGTCTTAATATCAATGAGAGTATGTGATCAGATAGGAGTGCAGAGAAGCCAACAATTCAGCAATAACCTTCAAAGAAATTAAAGAGATGTTCTTGCTCAATACTCAGCAATGAATTACATCCACCAGGTACATGATGAATCTTGACACTGATCACCAGCCTTGAATTGTATCTTAACTCTTTAGTTTATACATGATATTTTCACTGTCTTTCTCCCTTTTTTTAAGTTGATGAAACAGCATATTATTGGAAAACCTTTCAACTCTGATACAGATGTAGCATTGCAGACTTCATTGTTTTCCCCGATAACGTGAAATATTTCAGAATATCACAGCTTCCATTGGGTTTGATGGCAGTAATAACGTGGAATGTTGCAGAATATCCACCTGCAAAGCGTCAGGGGGAGTAATACCTTTGCTGCACAGTATCTTTCAGTACTTCGGAGTTGGTTATTTCCATCGTGTTTCAATTTGTAAGACAGCTGCACCCTTCAAGACACTATGGAGATGACATGCTGGATTAATCATTGAGAACGACATCCAGATAAATATTATGATGTTAGGGGGTGTATTAAAGTTCCCATCCCCAGTTATTTTGCACTGATAGGAGAATGAATCAGATGGATGCATCAGCTTGCTTTGCACTCTGGGGTTATGTGTCACATAGTTTTCAGAGTTATCTGATTTTGAATTTTTCAATAAACACAGCGAAAAGTTTCCATTAAAATTTTTTTATTACACCTAGGGGTAGATCTACAGAGGTCCGTTGATGACTTAACGAGATGTTAACTTGAGTTAACGTCTCATTAAGTATTAACGGTGATCTTCTGAGCTCAGTAACGATGATTTTTCAGCAGTAACAAACCTTTATGTTACTATAACGGACGTTAGTGCTAATGATATGGAAAAGTGGCGTTCCCTCTAACAGCGCCGATCCCCACAGAGTGCCGCTTTAGTTACCGCAGGGATTTAATGTTATGTTAGTTAGGTCAGCGCTAAAGGTAGGATTACTCCCATCCAGACCATGATATAGGGCGGTTACAGGGTCTGGATAAGTATAAGACCACAGTTAGGTCTGATTTACTATCATATTGTTATTTACAGGGATCTTTTCCTCTCCTGTCTTCTCTTTTATACTTTAATTAAACACCTATTCAGGGTCTGCATCGGAGTAATGCGACATATGGGTGAGACGGGTTAACGCCATGTTATCCGAAGCGAATGCAATGCAATGCTAACTTCACATGGCGTTAAGCCTGTGCTAATGAGATAACTAATGGCCGTTGGTTTTGCATGTATTTAGATTTGTGGTTATAGGGTTGCCAGGTGTCTAGTATTGAACTGGACTGTCCTGTATTTGGACACTCTGTCCAGTAAAAAATTAGAGATAGTACTGGGCATGTATGTGTATACCCGTATTACCTCTCTGGACATAATGACCTGACCGTCTTTTTCCCCAAGCAGGGAGAGAGCAGTACTACTGCTAGGGGGCTGGGCAGCTTCATCCATTTTGGCTGCTGCTGAGTAATGCAGCCAATCAGAGGAGGCGTCAGGAGACTGGGGGTGGAACCAAGGAGAGGAGGAAACAGCATGGAGCGGTGAGAGGTGTGTTTGTGTGTGTAGTGTGTTGCACATTTCACCATTGTGCCCAGTATTTTTGGAGAAGCAGCTGCCTGGCAATCCTATTTGTGGATACCTGTTAAACGCCGGGAAAATAACGAACATTAACTGTTTATGTAACTTCACATTAGTGGCCCGGATTTAATGGAGCTCTGAGGATATACCCCTTGGAAGGCTAAATAAATAAATAAAGCCTGTTTGTCATGTGTGGGAGTAGTGATTCTAGTTTAGGCTTTCTGTTTGCCTTGCCAAGCTAATATATTGCAGCTGAATTCCTGCCTACAAATGCCAAGACTTTCCTTGGCCTAGTTTTTAGCTAAACCAGAACCGGGATCCAGTACTCCTGGATATATACATATGTACTTGTAGCCAGGACTTGTACTTGGCTACCAGTCTGCCTCCCGGGAAGTAACTCCTGGTAAGAGCAGGCCTGCCAGTACTTATTGTGGGTTTTCCCCACTCCCAGCAGTACTCTTGAGTGACAAGGGAGGAGGTGGAACCAGGCCTGGGTTCTACCCAATCCTGGATCAGACCTGGTGCCCTGCTCCTGGTTGTACTTAGGGGATTGCCGCCCAAATTTAGTCAGTGCCTCTCCCCACTTGAGAGAGGCAGATCACACACAGGTTGCCTGAATACTAGCCTTTCCTATTCCTCTTCCCCTAGGGGGAAAGTGAGTGTGTACCTTTCCCCTGATCATGATAGAGGATCAGGGAAGAGCAAGGACTGCTGTGGGGGCCCTTGATCTGTAGTGCAGTTCCAGGGACCATCCTACAGCTGGATATCAACCCAGAGACTGCATTGGGCAGAAGCCTGCCGTTACTGCCTTGAGCTGAACAGAATAAGTTGTTCCAGTTATTATACCGCCTGCCTGGTGTGTGATCTTTCAGGGGAAGGAGAGAGTATTGTGTTCTAACATAGGAGATCGTCTCCATAGATCTGGAGCCTGCGGCAGATGGAGGCGCTGTACAACTAGAGATCAATTTGGGTATGTACCCAAAAAGCCTGCCCCGTGTCCCCACAAACATTGGCAGACAACTCAGCCCTCCTGCTTACAAGCATACACCACACACGCTGTAGTGGCAGAATCTCCCATTGGGTGGGGGAAACACCGTTACATACTGTAGAAGTATACTAAGCGGGGGACAAAAATGGCAAAGCTATCTAAGTTAAAAAACATGTTACACAATCTTTCATTGTCTGGCCTACATACCCACATAAATATGATCTGTAGAGAGGATTTCCCATAAAGTATATGGGCAGCTGTATACTTGTACTTCTCAGTAATTTGGCAGAGTGAAAGCATAATGACTCAATTAGCATTAGCCTAAAACAATGTGGGACATATTTACTAAGCATTCTTCTGTTATAAGACACCTTCTGGCCACTGGAAGATACCTTAGAACCCATTTGCTTTAATGGACGCCAGGTTTGCCAGCGTCTATTGAAAGCTAACCCGGAGACTTTTTGCAATTACATTTAATTTTGTTAATTTATATATTGTTTTCTCTTACATTTTCTGGCGGCGGCATCACCCCCTGCATGATTCCGTCAACATGGCTTAGCGACGTCAAATGGTGCCACATTGCCATGACAACGTGAGATAATGGCGCGATGCGGTGTCAAGATGCCATGACAACGGGATGCCTTATGGCGCCGAGACGTCACGTATCATCCCATTGTCATGGCAACGTGACGCCATTTGATGTCGTTGAGCTAAGTTGACGGCACCATGCAGTGGGAGATGCCGATGCCACCGCCCGGAGATTTCTCAGGTTAACCTGTAGCTCAGAAATACATGACCAAAACTGGTAGTCACCGGGTCAAACCCAGAGTGGTGGCAACCATGCTGGATGCTAAAGTGACTGCTTAGTAAATATGGGCCTGTATCTGTATCGGGGGGATAAGGCAATGGGGTGACTCCATTGGGTCAAAAGCACAGTGAGATCTAGCTATGAAACATGTCCTTTCTTCTGGCGGCACAGCTAAGCAGAGCATCCTTTATCCTGCCTGTCCCTCAGGTCTCAGCAATTATACTTCCGGGTTGCCAAGGAAACGTTTGTGTTGAGCTGAGTAAGTCCTGGAATTTGCTAAACACTTATATGCAGGAGACACATTAATATAGACTTGGGCAAGATGAAATCCCAGAAGGTACTACATATACTTGTACCTTCTTCACTCATTGGTATTTTCCTGCTTCATTATCTGTCTCATGTAATAATAATAACACTAATAACTTTATTTCATTTAGCGTTTTTTCTCCCAACGGGACTCAAAGCTTCAAATTTACAGTATAGTAAAGTTTATAATCTATGTTTTGGGTGCACAGGGAGATTAAGTGACTTGCCCATTGTCACAAGGAGCTGACATTGGGAATCGAACCAGGTTCCCCTCAGTTGGTGTCGTTACTCACTGAGCCACTCCTTTTCCATGTGTGTCTTTGTGAAATGGGTCAATGACAAACTAGCCTTCTAGATGTCTCTCACCTCCTGCACTAAAATGAACATGTTTTCCCCCAAATCCTCACACATGTTTTCCCCCAAATCCTCACCCCAATTATGCTGTCTCTGGCAGGATTCATTTTAGGGTGACTTCGGAAGCTCGCACCTTCCTTGGTCCCCTTGTTCCCAGACAAATGAAACAAAACAGGGCGGTAAACCGTGCCCAAAAATTAGGACAATTCCTTCAAAGATAAACGGGTTCAACTAGAGTTAAAGACGGTTTTGTGTTACATTTCACATTTAGTACAATGGAAAAAAAGATTACAAAATGACATACTGTAGTGCCGACGATTATTCTAAAACAAACCTGGGGCAATCTCCAAAAAGACCCAGGTACATGCTGCAACATTTCACAAATTTCTGCAGACAGACTAATGGCCCATCGGATTAACAGCTGGGGTCGCTGGCAGTCCCGTCCCATTCAAACTGAATGGGACTGCCAGGAACCCCTGCTGTGTTAATCCGATGGGCCATTAGTCTCTGCAGAAATGTCACTGAAATGTACCCAGCATGTACCTGGCTAGTTTAAGGCAAGTTTAAGGCAAGTTTCAGAATACTCGTTGGCTCGTCTGTACAGTAAGTAAGTACCAGACAGTTTGTAAAACAAAAAGGAAACAAAGCAAAAAAACTACAGTATACTACACCTAGTGAAGCCTTGTTACCACGTACATCAGATGCTCAGTGATAGCCTCTTCCCCAGAACCTGAAACCAACACACATAAATGTACTCTATCCCCAATATGGATCTAATTTCTGAGTTTTAGACCTGAATGTTTATAACTAACGTCTGATCTGTGAGAGAATACAGACAGGCCTGTAAGGGTGGGGTCTTGACAGTTACAGGCGGACCCCGCTCATACGGCGGTTACAGTCCCTGGCGCCACTGCAAACCAAAAATTGTCAAAATGTGATTTACGGCTTCTGCGCATGCGCTGACTTGCAGTCCCCCTCTTCTGCGCATGCGCGAACTCATTCTGCGCATGCGCAGACATGGTGGCCCCCTTCTCGGCACCACCATATTGGTGAATCGCCGAGAAGCGAAACGCCGGGAAGTGGGGCCCGCCTGTATATGTCACATCCCCCTAGCTATGGACAGTTTTATTATCTGGGGTCTGATAGAGAGGAAATACAAGGAGTTTACAATGCTCAATAACTCTCCCAGTAATTACCAGAACCACTATACCAGTGTTGCCATTTTATGCTATCCTGCCGATTGTACAAATATACACAATGTAATAAACTCCTTGAAACCTTGGTGAAATTAATTAGCAACTGCTTGTCACAGTGGTGTCCTATTAATTTCTGCCCTAAGAGGACCAGTTATAGTCACAATGAACAGATTTCTAAGTTACATTACTAAGAATTGTAGGAGCTAATAACATACACACTTTATTTGCATTCACATGGTCCTATTATGACAAAAACTGTCCCTCAGGCAAACTTTTTGGAGACACCTTTTATAATTGGCTTGAAAGGTTACAGAGCAGCTGATAGCATCGGCTGCAATAACACAATGGGGTTTGTGGAGTGGCCTCCTAGAGGTATATTCTATAAGCTCAGAGATCACCGATCCGTGCGGTCTGACACGGAAGCGCAATTGACTTGAATGGGGCTTCCGTGTCAGATCTCACGGATCAGGTGATATTGGAGCTTATAGAATATACCCCCTAGTGCAGGGGTGACCAACTCTAGTTCTCAAGGGCTACCAAGAGCTCAGGATATCCCTGCTTTAGCGCATAGGGTTGCCAGATGTCTAGTATTGCACCGGGCTGTCCTGTATTTGGACACGCTGTCCAGTAAAAATAATAAAAAATAGTAAAAGTACAGGTAATACTGGACATGTATATATATACCGTTATTACCTCTCTGGACATGTATGTATATACTGGTATTACCTCTATGTACATGTGTGTGTATACCGGAATTACCTTTCTGGACATAGTGACCTGACCGGCTTGGGGGGGCCGCGGAATTTCCTAGAGCTGGGTGAAAGCAGAGCTGTTGCTAGGGGGATGGGCAGCTTCCTCTATCCTGATTGGCTGCTGCTGGGTAATGCAGTCAATCAGAAGGAGGTGACAGGAGCCTGGGGTTGGGGTGAGAGGTATGTGTGTGTGTGTGTGTGTGTGTGTGCGCAAGTGTGTGCTTGAGCGGACCGCACCTTTCACCATAGTGTCCAGTATTATTGGAGAAGCCACCTGGCAACCCTATTAGCACAGGTGGCTCAATCAGTGACTCAGTCATAATGACTGAGCCACTGATTGAGCCACCTGTGCTGAACCAGCGATATCCTTAAAACCTGACCTGTTGGTGGCCCTTGTGGACTGGAGTTGGCCGCTCCTGCTCTAGTGTCATTTAAGCCTACATTGTCAGAGACAATTGGTTATAGAGCTGTTGTCCTGTGTCTCCTGAGTTGTTATTTATAACTTCAGGAACACCCTGACCAAAAAGGGTTCAGGTTATCCTCTTTGTTGCCATATTGCACATATAATGGAACATGTTCATGGCCACAAGATGACAACCTGCAGAGAACACCGCAGAAGGAATGAGTTCTCAGGAACATGTATGTGGACTGGAAACTCTCCTACACGCATGTCCTAGAACGTGTAAAAAAAAAAAACCCTCAACGCGTAACGCACAACCAAATTCCAACTGAGCACTTTGTTTTAATTAGATAGCTGCTAGTTACAGTAATAGCTCCGCTTTTTCCTTTCATCTTGTATAAGACATTCCAAGCCGTTTGCTTTCCCTAGAAAGAGTGATAACGGAAGGAGATACAGCAGGGAAGGAATGCTGCACCAGGAGTATAGCATTACAGCTCATACAAATACCTCCCTGTGTCTACCCCAATTTCAGGTACAATATACAATCCTACATACAAAAGAAAGCTAAGGATCAAATAAATGCTGACGTTTTATAGGAAAATGGGGAGACTTTGTGAGTCTTATCTGCTGTCAAATTGTGTGCAGCCAATGTTGCTCTGTACGCTGGTGTATTCCCGTGGGTGAAATAGAACGGTAGCCCTGCCATTTTCTCTTCATTTAAAACAATGGAAACTTCTCCCGTTTATGCGTTGTGTATGTCCCACTGCAACGTGCCCGGGGATGCAATATCTGTACTGCTGTAGTCGTGTTGTCTGCAGTGGAAACTAAAATGTCAGCGGTTTACGGAGTATCTCGGCCATGTATAAGTGAGAAAGGATGAGAGAGCAACGGCCCCAAAATACTTCAATGAAATAGTAACAGGTAAATGCAGTAAGGCTTGGGGTACTGTAACGTTTGTGTGTTCCAAGTTACTAATATTTTTACAAACACACACAGCCCCTGTAAGCTCAGAACCCAAAACCAACTCTATATATATATATATATATATATATATATATATATATATATATATATATATATAATATATATGTAAATACAACTGTATGCTCATCTGCATGTCTTAGGCAGGTCTGCAACCCCGCCTTTCCCCATTATCACCCAGCACACAGCACTTCCACTGCAGCAAGGGATTCTGGGAAATGACATGCAAATGAGCACACAGTGTCACTTTTTGCTTCAAAAACCATTTTTAACATGGTTCCCTATAGGCTTAAGCTTGCTTCATACATATATATATATATATATATATATATATATATATATATATATACTGTATACTGTATATAATTTTTGTCAAAAGGAGTGCTACTGGGATTGTGACCTCATGTATATAACAAAAGACAAAAAACCCTAGGGCTACATCCAAAGTGACAATTATAAATACGTATCTGTTTATCTTCTCATAAGCAAGTGGTCATTAAGTTTAATTCTTTGGCCAAAGTATGTTAAGCCTATAAGCATATCACGGCTCGGCCCATCTGTGGTCCTAACACTGCTGCACCTGCACAAAGCTCTCATTGGATGTAGCACTGGGGATTTTGTCTTTTGTTCCAGAACGTAAAACATACCCACAGAAATTATACCATTAAATCAAGGGGCTCACCGACTGCAAATTCTGGCTTTAATTTCATTCTTCCTTGCAATGGAGCTATAGGATTTTTACAAAGTTCTCTAAGAGGTGGAAAGTTGCCTGCATTTTATTTTACTCTTGCCAGTAAAGGAGCCTACCTATTTTGAAAAGATGTTGTGGTGTTAAATTTTAAAAAAAAGTCCCCAAAACGCTGTGCAGGGTCACAATTTAAATGGATACACTGTTTGAAAAGTCCAATTGTTGTGGAAAGTTTGTGCACCATATTAAAAAAAAAAATCAATGTGTAGTGTTTACAAAAGTTGTAGGAGTAGAATTGATTGATTTGTCCTCAGATGCATTCTATAACCATATACTATAGGGCAGAAGTGCTCAACTCCAGTCCCCAACAGGTCGGGTATCCAGGCTTCAACATAGGTGCTGAAGCATGGTCTGATTGAGCCACCTGTGCTGAAGCATGGATATCCTGAAAACCTGACCAGTTTGGGGGGTGGGGCTTGAGGACTAGAGTTGAGCACCTCTGCTGTAGGAGACTATTTTGTTTTTTAGTCGGAGTGCCTTCCCCCTAATTGCTAGCAACCTTATTAAGTTCTGCTAAACAGCATATTTACTTTCGATCGGGTTTTCTCCACCTCAACAATCCTCCCTCGTTGTTTGTGTCCAATTAGGGAACCAACAATATGGTAACTGCCAATTCTTCATTTCAAGTTTATGCACTAACAGATTTATTTTTATGGTCGTTTTTATTCTGGCTGTTACATTTATGATAAGGAGCTAGCAATTAAACAGCTATTAATTTAATGGCATGACTGAAATAAATAGTAGCTTGGTACAATGTAACAAAGATACATGCATGAGTAAGATTAGTAAAATGATGATTGATTTTATTAATGATGAGAAACCGGTGAATGGAAGATGTTGGTGCCAAGTGACACTTCATGGAGCAGTATTTCTGCCCGATTAGCTATAAAAAGGATATATACTGTAAAAACACGTGTCTTCAACAAGTTGGACACTTGCAAATACAAAATTGGTATTTCAGGAAATTGACACAGGAAAAAGAAAAGTGTTACAAAAAACGGTGTGAAAGGTGTGATGGTGGTGGTGATGGTGAGTGGCGATGGTGAGTAGGGAAACTTTAATTAAACAGCAAAAAAGGCAAATGGGAGTAAAATTGGGTCATTCTACCAATTACTCATTACATGAATGGATTTGGTTGGTATGGATGTGCTTCCAAAGCTTGGATTCTAGGTAACATTGCTAAGAGTCTGTGTTACAAGTCTGACCACATCACTTTTGTTCCCTGCACTCTATTTCGGAGGTTAATACACCCACTTTATGCATTTTTACAGGCATATAAACAAGCAGTATCACAAGTCACGTTAAATTCAAGCACAGATGTAACCAGATTCATTGCTCCTCTCCTCTGGTGCATTATGGTGCTGGTGGATATGTTCTGTGCCATCTCTGCCATTCTATGCTAACGTCTATGAAAACTCTTTTAAATATCACGAGTTTAACCCGGGGTTCTAGAATCCAGGCAGTGGCGGATTAAGACCCCCTGGGCCTCTAGGCACCAAGACTTTGGGGGTCTTTCCTCCTCCTGCAGCATCGTGGCATCCTGACATTGTTTTTCATCGCAATGCGTCGTCGTGATATTGTGGCGCCATTTGACGTCGGGTTGCTATGACAATGCAACGCTGCAGGAGGCTGGCCGCTCTGGAGAAGGAATGAAGCACCCCTATCTCTCTTAAACACACCTTACTTTGCGTGAGGCCCTTGGACTCTGCAGCTCCCTGCCCCGGTCAGGCGGAAGTTGGATCTCGGTGCTGACAGGAGGAGGGAGAGTATATACACTGTAACCGCCGGACTGCTGCATGGGGAGCTGTCTCCGGGTGATCCCCCCGGGAGTCCGGGGCCCTCGGGTGATCCCCGCGGGAGTCCGAGGCCCTTGGGTGATCCCCGTGGGAGTCCGGGGTCCCCGTTGACCTGCGGTACCAATCGTGTGGCCAAAAAAACATAACAGGCAATATTTTTTAATAAATACACCCCCCTGCCCCCTTACACATACTGTACATTAATGTTCAAAATTACTTTTATCAAAATATGGATAATAGAGCATTTGTCCAGTCCACTCAACCCCAACAGTGATACCAGTTTGGATGAAAAATGGCCACAGCATGTTTTAAATAGATTACACAAACTTGCCAGGGACATTTAACATAACTTAAACTGTTTCAACACCAACTTTAAAAGAACCCATATCATGCCAGCCACTGACTCCTCAGGTCAATGGGCATGTCCCACCGTACTCTCCAAATGTTAGCGCAAGCCCTGCCGCAAGGCTGTCGGCCTTGGCCTACGGGCCAAAACCAAGTTACCCCTTCCACCAACTTCGGCTGACAAACAAGATCCTGCATGCTGTGTCATAAATAGAGCACAAACATCATTAAAGCAAATAAAACAAAAGGGACAGGAGGGCAGGAACCTGTTACAGTTGTCCGAAAATGGCTGCCCCTCAGGGGTGGATTGGAGTTGAAATGTGGCCCGGGAATTTCACTTACCTGCCGGCTCTCCTCCCGCGATGTCGGAACATCATGACGCTGCGACGTTGAGGGAGGAGCCTCGCTCTGGAAAAGGTAAGTCTTAAAGAGGCCCCTCTCTTAGGGTGACCAGCCGTCCCCCTTTTGCCGGGACAGTCCCGGTTTTTCGAGAGCTGTCCCAGTTTCCTGTGTGTCCCAGAAATGTCCCGGTTTTTTCCTCAATGTATTCCCGTATTTTTTTTATTGTCGCCGGCGGTGCGCGAGTAAGCTCCGGTGCGCGAGTCTGCGGCGGCACGGAGGTGGAGACTGCAGCAGCCCGGCTGGTAAGTATTTCTTTTTAATGCCAGGGGTTGGGCTTGTGTAGAAACTGGGTCCTTGCTGATTGGAGGATGCGGCCCGGCATTGTACAAAGTCCCGCCCCCCCCGGCATTTTCCTACCTTGGCCAATCCCCTGCGTCCCGGCATTAAGCCCCGCCCCCTGCAGCGGAGGCAGTGAGGAGGAGAACCCGAGGACCAGAGGATGCGGCAGCCCGGCTGGTGAGTACTTTCAGATGCCAGGGGGTTGGTTTGCTTACTTGAATATGTCAGACCGCTGGGGATTGGTGGAGGATGCATGGGGCGGGGCTTTGGCTCTTCCCTGCTTTCCCCCCCACTGCCCCCCCCCCTTCCTCCCCCCGAGCCCGCTCACAGCCGCTCACGGCACTTCCTGTGCCTGCTGCTAGTGAGCGCGTGAAACAGAATCTTCCCGCTCCTCTACTGGTGGCTACGCAATGTCCCCCCTTCTGCCCCGGGTCCCAGTGGCTGCCCGCCCGGGGTGATAGTAGGTAGGTGTGGGGGTGCGGCCGCCAGGGGGGGAGGGGGTTGCCTCCTGTCCTGGTGCTCCCTTCCCCCGTCCCCTTGGTGTGGGAGATGAGCGCGGGGGCGGGTAGTGGTGATGCACTGCTGGCTGGTTGGATCGCCGGCCTTTCCCACCCCCTCCCACCCCCAGTCACTTACATCCGGCGCTGCATCTCTTGCTCCACTTTGTGTGTGTGAGTGTGTGTGTGTATGTATGTATCAGTGTGTATCAGTGTGTGTGTGTATATCAGTGTAATGTGTGTGTCTGTGTGTGAGTGTGTGTGTGTGTGTCTGTGTCAGTGTGTGTGTGTGTGTGTCTGTGTCTGAGCAAGTGGCTGTGTGTGGAGCTCTGTGTGTGTCGTGTGTGTGTGTGTGGCTGTGTGTGTGTATTGGTCTGTCTGTGAGTGTCTGTAGATCAGTGGCTGTGTGCAGGTCAGAGAGAGAATGAGGGGGAGAGGGAGAGAATGGGGGGGGGGGGGGGAGAGAATGGGGGGTGGGGAGGGAAGGGAGAGAGAGAATGGGGGGTGGGAAGGGAGAGAGAGAATGAGAAGAGGGTGAGAAAAAATGGGGGGGGGGGGGAAGTAGAGAGAGAATGGGGGACAGGGCTTGCAATGGGGGTCTGTCAGGGTTGGCGTCTCGGGCCCGGTGAGTCAGGGGGCCCACCCACGTGTCAGTCAACCACACACTCACCCACTCTGTCTCCCTCTCCCTCCCTGTCTCCCTCTCCCTCCCTGTCTCCCTCTCCCTCCCTGTCTCCCTTTCTCCCCCCCTCTCTCCCCCCCCCTCTCTCCCCCTCCCTCTCTCCCCCCTCCCTCTCTCCCCCTCCCTCTCTCTCCCCCCTCTCTCTCCCCCCTCTCTCTCCCCCCCTCCCTCTCTCTCCCCCCCTCTCTCCCCCCCTCTCTCTCCCCCCTCTCTCCCTCTCTCTCCCCCTCCCTCTCTCTCCCCCTCCCTCTCTCTCCCCCTCCTTCTCTCTCCCCCTCCCTCTCTCTCCCCCTCCTTCTCTCTCCCCCTCCTTCTCTCTCCCCCTCCCTCTCTCTCCCCCCTCCCTCTCTCTCCCCCTCCCTCTCTCTCCCCCTCCCTCCCTCTCTCTCCCCCTCCCTCTCTCTCCCCCTCCCTCTCTCTCCCCCTCCCTCTCTCTCCCCCCGTCTCTCTCTCCCCCGTCTCTCTCTCCCCATCTCTCCCCTCTCTGTCTCATCTTAACTGCCGTATACCTACACGAAGTAACCTACCCTGCTTTCTTCCAGATCTGACTCAAGTTTCACGCGGGAGACATCAAAAGACCGATAGGGAACACCTCCCCTCCAGTATAGTACCTTGAGGGACTGCGGATCAGGTAAGATCCCAGGCAGGATTGCTGCTTTAGAAATTGTGAAGAGGGGGCGTCCTGACAATGGTTAAGGGGTACAGAAGTCATTCACATTTGGCTTTTCTTTTGTTCGATTAGTGAGGCCATCCGACACACACACACACACACACACACACACACACACACACACACACACACACACACACACACACACACACACATACACATACACATACACATACACATACACACACGTAACTAGGACTAATGGTAGTAAAGTATAAGTGTAATACAATAAATAAACTGTTAATGTAAAAAAAAAAAAAATTGTGTCCCGGTTTTTCATTTTCAAAATCTGGTCGCCCTACCCTCTCTCTTCCCCAGCAATAAGCTTCATTCTTGTGGGGAAGAGCGCAGGGCCTCTGTTACCATGATGTATAGGGCAGCACCGGCCCAGAGCACGGCCATGGGCTGTGGCATGCTATCTGCCCATGGGTAAGTTTAATCAAGGCAGCACCGGCCCATGGACTCACCGGACATTTGGCCAGTGTCCTGGTGGCCCAGTCCACCCCTGCTACCCCTACAGCCTGTTGCCCACCTTATCACTCCTTTACTTAGTCCCTCACCCCATCATCCAATCTGTGGGACTTATCCCGCAGGGTTCCGTCACTTCAGTCATAGACCTTATTCCCTATAATCCATGGCCCTGCTTCCATGCACATTGCATGAGTTAAGCATGTCGCTGGCTTATGCAAAACAGTAAAGATCCAATAATGACTTGACCTTACCCACATAGTTGATTGCGTCCAA
>NC_134496.1:23920118-24005118 GCF_040206685.1 Ascaphus truei | reverse complement strand
TTTTTTTGCGTTCATGCTTACAAGTTTACCATGGCTTTTTCTTGCATCGAACAGATTCTTTCTGCCGCCCGGGGCTTTTCTGTCTCTCTGGCATTCATTTAGAAATGTAGGTCACTGTGCAAATCACACATGCTGAAATCTGAAAGATTCTTAAGTATTTAAACTTGCTCATACTAATATCAGTTCAGTATTTAGGCAATTTCAGCTACTGGAGCATACCATTTGTAAGAAAGTAATCCTCTTAGGAGGCTGTCAGTCACACAGATGTGCGTGTAGTGTGTGTGTGTGTGTGTGTGTGTGTGTGTGTGTGTGTGTGTGTGTGTGTGTGTGTGTGTGTGTGTGTGTGTGTGTGTGTGTGTGTGTGTGTGTGTGTGTGATGGGGAAGTATGAAATCAGAAAATGTGTTGGAGTGACGTGGAGAAGAGAGGCTTGTTGTAACCGCGGTACCTGAAGATCATTGGGGAGGCTTCATCCAACAGTTGATCGACAAGGGCTGAATGATGAGATATACAGATGTAGCAAGCATCTGCCATGCGTGGTCACGCAACTGTGGTGGTTGCGGCACCGAAGGATTCAAGCTGTTGGGTCCTAAAATAGAGGTATATGCTGCACACCAAAATAAGGTAAATAGACACAGTTACCGGTGCTCCTGATTCCAGGGAAAACATGTGAGTGATCCAAAATGTATCCACTATATAGAGACGAATCCAGGCACTTTGGCTTTTGTAAGGCAAATTTAATTTGTTGTGCCACGAGAACATGACATTTCACGAACACTTTCACTTGAAAAAGGCCAATAGACAGGCCGAAATGTCGTGTTCTCATGGCACAAACAATTATACCCCATGACTGAGCGAGCAGAGCGGTGTCTAGAAACAACATGCGTTTACTCACACCATGCTTACTATTCACGGATGTTTGTGAGGTTTTAATCGTTATATGTCCAAATTATTACATTTGTAACCACTGGTATTACACTAGGATCAAGTGCTTTTTCATATATCTATATATCTATACATACACTCACACTCTCACACACACACACACAACAAGCAAAAGTCTGCGGCGCCCAGGACAGTGTCCGCCGTGGAGCTGCGGGGAGCTCCATGCTTCTGAATGGGAACTAGTATATAGAGACGAATCAAGGCACTTCGGTTTTTGTAAGGCAAATTGAATTTTATTTATATATTATATATTATATATATATATATATATATATATATATATATATATATATATATATATATATATATATATATATACAGAACTGCAGCACTTACTGGAAATCAATCGTAGTAAATATTGCATCAAAGAACAGGAACAAATGAAATAGAGCAACGTTTCGGACCGCCTGGTCCTTTATCAAGCTCCACAAGCAGTGTAACATAACATGGTAGTATTTATAGTAATGCCCAGAAGCCTATTTTCGCACAAAAAATTGCCTCAAATTACCCTGGCTATGGTGGCCCCAACTGACCACATCAATGGGGGACAGCGTATGAGCATAGCGCTGACGTTGCCTGCATCACCGCGCATGTGCAACACTTATAGAATGTGTGATCTGGTGTGTACTCTACTGCACATGCGTCTGCACTCATAGTTGCGTGATGGTAAGTGCAAATCGCATGCATGAGCAGGAGTCCCAAGGTCATCTACCACTCTATGCGCATGCGCATAACCCTAGAGTCGCGTGATCACTTGGAGCATCTCGTGCATGCACAGAAGTCAATGCACAGCTGTGCAGAACCCAGCGGGCCATCAAGTTCGTCCTGCGCATTCCAACAATCCACCAATGCTAATACAGTACTAAAACACAAGAGTGGGCATAACGTAACATAATATATTAGTCCACTGAACCAGCTTGCACACATACAAGTCCCTATATTGTTGTGTAATCTGTGGTATTCATCGTAACCATAATGGTTGCTACTGATGACATCATGCTGTTGTGATCTTATGTGTAGACTGGAATTATATATTGTAGATAACATCAACCATAGAAATGGGGGTCCCATTATAAACCAGGCTTGCTTGAAGTGTTGTCTAGGACTACCAAATATAAAAACAACCACAATAAAACAAAAACATTTCAAATAGGGAGCAAAAAAACCTCACAACCACCAGAACAGACCGACAGTGTCTTGGTAGATCAAAAGTACCAACATATCATAGTGGTGTCATACTGTGGGAGATTCCAGAGAGTAGAGTCATATCGGGTAAAGTGCAGAACAGAGCCATCAGAAATCCATAGTTTGGAATAAAAAGTGAAAATATAGGACAGGCGAGAGAAGAGTTATTCATTACAATCTTCCTATTAGAGAACTACATTCTCCTGAATAGAATCCTAATTAGCCATTGTGAACATAACAGATCCAAGGAGTAGAAATATCCAGTGTGTTGTCAGATAAGTGATAGGTACAGTACCAGTCTGCAGTCCCAAGCGCCCTAGCAAAAAAGAGGGTTTGATGTTATATGTTGCATGTAATACACCCACTACTCACCCACACATCAGCACATAGTCGTGGTTAACTATAACCAGGGTAGTCCGATCTCCACCGACCGTCACTTCCATAAAATTGGCAGCAATGGCAGCGTAAAGATGATAGAATGAAACCAAAATGTCACTGCCCTATCTGGGCTGTTATAGAAGTGTCCAGAGAGAAATATAAAGAGGGCAACATAGATATAAAAGTGTTGAGGACGTAAACAGAACATAAATTAGAGTCTCTCCCGAAAATGTAAACATCAACAACAACTCACCATACTGTAGAACTGTAAAATGGCCAGACTCCTGGGATGAGCCAATCCTCATATACAGTATAGAGAATCTGTCGAATCAATTTGCACCAGATTAGTGAGATCATATTCACAATTCAAAACTCCTGGATGGAGCGTTCCCAATTTACAAATACAGAAGGCCTCCCTTCTCTTTAGAGTTTGACCCTATTGCCACCGCTCCGTATGGAGGCCACTGATTGAGCCACCGGTGCTGAAGCAGGGATATCCCGTTATTTACAACACAAGGCAACCTAAAATATTGGGTACACCGTCCCTTTAAGTCAAAACATAAAGCATAAAAACAAAGCCTACTCATCTTGGAGCCTTATTAGACTGACAACACCTTAACTACCTGACTAGCTGGATAGTCCAGTTACCAGTCTGAAACACAAAACAATACCAGGGTGCAATATATATATCAAAGTCTTATCTTAGTATGCTGGTCTGGCATACGCTGGTTTCTCCAGGCTTCCCTGTAGTGCAGGGTTGTTGCTTCGCTGATATTCCCAGGTAGATCCCTCTGGGAATAGGAAGCCTGGGTCCCTGCAGACTTGGAACTGTTGCTGGCGTTTGGGGTCCAGCTGGCACAGACAATCCTTCTATGACCCTCCGCGCTTGTTGTATCACGAACAGGAACAGGGACCCTGACAGGTGCTCACTTCCTGCCTTTTAAACCCTGTTTAATCAGTTCATGTCACACCTCAGGCAGCTCAGGTACAAAAGGAAACCTGACACCAGTGTGTAGTTTCCTGATCCTTGCAGAGGGAGTTAATGTGAGGATTCGGGGGTCACGGCGGTCACAGCGTGACCCCTCCTTACCTCTTACTGCTTCCGCTGCTGTGGGACGTCCCCATCGCCGGTCCCACCTGGTACCCGTTATTGTGGGGCTTCCCCATCGTCTCCGACGGGCCACCGCTACCCCGCAGGCAGCCTGCACTCAGGCAGCTGCCATTAGTCCTGGGCGCGCGCTCTCCGACATTACAGAGCACGCGCCGGGCGAAGTTAATTTATTCACTGCACTGGCAGTGAAACCACGCCCCCAACTCATGCGCAGGCTACAACTCAATACCAAAGCTGCTCACCAGTGTGCTTATCAAGGTAACCTATCCAGGACAGCTCCACGCACTCCTCCAGGCCTGCCTCCGCTTCCTATTGGTCAGCCGCACTATATAGTGCCTGTCTTACCACTTCCACATTGCTCGACATAGTCTCCACTTGTGGATGTCTACTCTGGTTTCCTCTTCTCTTTGCTACTCAAGTTACGACACGGCTTGGCTAACTACTCTCTCTGGCTCTCGACCCCGGCTCCTTCCTGACTACGCTGCTTCTCACGTCCCTCGATCTCAACTTGCATCTCGACCTTCCGGACCTCTCCACTCCCTGACCTTGGCAACGGCAACTACGTCTCTTCTCTACCCGGTACCGGCAAGTATTGCTACAGCTATATCCACCTGGCCTGGCGACACCACACTCCGGACACGCTCCTTCTGCTGCGGGTGCGTGCACACATACATCCCACCTCAGTACAAGGGACGGGTCTGGTCTGCGGGTAGCACCGGCGTTACAATTAACTCCTTCATTCCCTTACAGGGTTATACACCAGTTCATCTTAACACAGAAATCCTGCTTTTTTTTTTTTTTTTTTATATTATACTAGCTGAGAGACCCGGCGTTGCCCGGGATGTAATGTTCCCGTTCCTCTCTCTCCTCCCCCCTCTCTCTGTTTGTCCCCCATTCACATCAATCCAGTCCCCCCCCTCCCTCCCTCCTTTACAGCTTCATGTAGCGTGTGTGCGTCAGTCACTGTGTGTTTGCTCGCGCGTCAGTGAGTCTGAGGCAGAAACACAAACACACACAGACTGACTGACGCACACACAGTCAGTGTGTGCCTCAGTCAGTGTGTGCGTGCGTCAGTCAGGCTTTGTGTGCGCGTCAGTCAGTGTGTGCGTGCGGCAGTCAGTCAGTGTGTGCGCGCGGGGCGTCAAAGGCAGGGGGGGGCGTCAAAGGCAGGGGGGGGGGCGTCAAAGGGAGGGGGGGGGCGTCAAAGGGAGAGGGGGGGGCGTCAAAGGGAGAGGGGGGGGGCGTCAAAGGGAGGGGGGGGGCGTCAAAGGGAGGGGGGGGGGGCGTCAAAGGGAGGGGGGGGGCGTCAAAGGGAGGGGGGGGGCGTCAAAGGGAGGGGGGGGCGTCAAAGGGAGGGGGGGGGGCGTCAAAGGGAGGGGGGGGGCGTCAAAGGGAGGGGGGGGGCGTCAAAGGGAGGGGGGGGGCGTCAAAGGGAGGGGGGGGCGTCAAAGGGAGGGGGGGGCGTCAAAGGGAGGGGGGGGGCGTCAAAGGGAGGGGGGGGCGCCTCAAAGGCATGGATTCCTCCCCCTGCATTTCCTGCAGTGGACAGGAGGGGGGAGGCAGTGGACAGGAGGGGGGGGGGGCAGTGGACAGGAGGGGGGGGGGCAGTGGACAGGAGGGGGGGGGGCAGTGGACAGGAGGGGGGGGGGCAGTGGACAGGAGGGGGGGGCAGTGGACAGGAGGGGGGGGCAGTGGACAGGAGGGGGGGGGGCAGTGGACAGGAGGGGGGGGGCAGTGGACAGGAGGGGGGGGGCAGTGGACAGGAGGGGGGGGCAGTGGACAGGAGGGGGGGCAGTGGACAGGAGGGGGGGGGCAGTGGACAGGAGGGGGGGGGCAGTGGACAGGAGGGGGGGGGGCAGTGGATAGGAGGGGGGGGCAGTGGACAGTGAGACACACACACACACACACACGCACACGCACACGCACACGCACACGCACGCACACACGCACACACACACACACACACACCTCAGTTGATGCGCCCTTTCTCAGTTCCGTTTGGCGCCGGAGGTGGGGAGCGACACCTACCTGTACTTCCGGGCGCCGCCACCGTCTGACTCGGCGCCGCGAGGGAGGAAGGGGGTCCGCCATCTTACGCGCCGCGTGGCAGCTGCGGGAAGCTAGGTGATTTGGAGCGGGGAGGGGTGATTTGGAGCGGGGAGAGGTGATTTGGAGCGGGGAGAGGTGATTTGGAGCGGGGAGAGGTGATGCCGCTGGGGAGGGGGAAGAGGTGATGCCGCTGGGGAGGGGGAAGAGGTGATGCCGCTGGGGAGGGGGAAGAGGTGATGCCGCTGGGGAGGGGGAAGAGGTGATGCCGCTGGGGAGGGGGAAGAGGTGATGCCGCTGGGGAGGGGGAAGAGGTGATGCCGCTGGGGAGGGGGAAGAGGTGATGCCGCTGGGGAGGGGGAAGAGGTGATGCCGCTGGGGAGGGGGAAGAGGTGATGCCGCTGGGGAGGGGGAAAAGGTGATTTGGAGAGGGGAGAGTGTGTGAGTGTGTGAGTGTGTGAGTGTGTGAGTGTGTGAGTGTGTGAGTGTGTGTGTGTGTGTGTGTTTTATTTTATTTTTTGGACCTTTGGCCCGTCACTCCGCCTCAGGCCAATGAGAGGTGTGGGGGGCGGGCCAAGGGGGTGGTGTGAGTGTGTGAGGCCAATGAGAGGTGTGCGGGGGCGGGCGGGCCAAGGGACCAATGAGATTGCCGCTAGGGACACCGGACATCCAGCAGGCAGGCATGCATGCAGGCATGCAGGCAGGCAGGCAAACATACAGTGCTTTCACTAATATAGTATAAGATTATAGGATTGAAGCAGTGGGTCTCCAGAGATGAATCACGTTAATTTCTACTCCAGAGACCCCCTGCTTCCCAAGACTGATTGAGCCACCTGTGCTGAAGCTGGGATATCCTGAAACCCTGTCCTGTTGGGGGGGGGGGGGGGGCTTGAGGACTGAAGTTGAGCACCCATGCTGCAGACTGTAACAGAAGCAATATGATAATGTTGCTCCACAGCTGCCTTTATATATTCAAAACACATCATAATTAGTTAGATAAAGCACATTATTAAAGTGATTTTAATGTAATAGTTTACTGTACCTCATTGTAAAAATAAGACATCCACGGGGCTGAACAGCTGCTTGTATAAGACTACATTGAGTACATTCTTTAATACTGTATAATACGAGTGACTCACAGATATACAATCATTAAATCATTGTGCAGTATAAAGTTTGTAGCAAACTGAAGGGTTTTGTTTTTCTGCAAGTCTGCAAAGTATTGTAATATATTTTGATGTGCAGTCAATTAAATTCCCAATTTGTAAAGCAATTTTATAATTAAAAGGAGCAATTCATGCCGTTATAATTTTTGTAATTTTTTTTGAACACAGGTTTTTAAGCAGGTGGTCTCCAGCGTTTAACCCCCTTAATTTCAGCTCCGGAGAGCTCCTGCTTTGGAACTCTGCCATGACATGAACCCTGGCAGTCAAGCACAGTGGCTACCGGCACCTACTACAGAGGTTACCATCTCCGGAAGCAGTGGGTCACCAGAGCTGACATTAATGGGGTCCAGCTCCGGAGACCCCCTGCTTCAAACCTATGGAGGGAAAATGACACGGATTGCTGCTTTAAGATATAGTGCCACCCATATTTACTAAGCCATGCTCCTCCATAAGACACCTTCAGCACAGTTTAGTAAATGTGACCCTTTTGTGGCCCATTCAAGTAAACATGGTGTACGATGGATGGTGTCTGTGTTTTATGGCGTAGTAAATATAGCATGTTATGGCCCCTTCACTTGGATGGGGCTGCAAAGTTGTTGTTCGACATGGAAAGGGGTATTATAGAGTAAAACGTCTTGGTATGGCCCAAAGTATTAACCCAATAACCTGAGACCCAACACAGTACACTGCTCAATATCTGTTGGATAAGAGTTTGGGTACCCTACATTTGAATGGATCTCACCTCATCTCCAACACTAGGAAGTGGCTTCACAGCATACTAAACCCGTGGCCATCCTGCTTTATACCATCTTATTTTAGATCTTTGAGTACCCCATACTGTATACAATGAGCTTGGTTGAGTCCATTGATGATTTAAAGATGCTCCCCATACAAAGAAACCTTATTTTTCGCCACTTGTTGCTCATACACTCATTTATCACACAGTATACATTTGTCATGCATGCATTTATCGCACATGGGGGCACATGCATCAAGTGCGGGTACTGGATATTGCGCGGTGAACATTGGGGACTAAGGTAAGGCAAAACCATGTTATTGTTGTGAAGACTGACACCGTTACAAACAATGCTAAATGTTGTTTTTTTTTGCTTTGCAAAACGTACACGTCAACGGTATGAAGTTTGAAAAAGAGTTTTTGTGACATTTGAAGAAAATGCCAAAGGATTACATTAAATGAGGGGCTCTTTAATATAGGTCTTCTGTGCTACACAATCTCTGATATAAAGCCCCTAAACATTTGCAAAGGAAGTTACTGTATAAACATATTCATTGTAATGCCAGAAAAGCCAGCAATGCATTGCTCTGCTAAATCATATAAAGAAGTGGATGAGATATCTTTCCATTCACATCCTAATAGACTTCTGTAACTGCACTCGTGGCAATGAACCTTACCTTCAAAGCACAATACAACCATTACAAATCATTTCTTTTAAATACCAATGGTAATACTAATGTATGAATGTGGCATCTGTAAAGGATCTAATATAAATTATAATATAAAATCCAATAAAAAAAAACCAAGATGAATAATACATATTTCGCTTGTCTACGAGGGATATTAAAAAATGCACAGAAATGCAGTAGTCTTGTGTGATGAAGCAGAACCAAAGAAATGTTACGTTGTTGGTAAATAATACAAGGTTATGCTACAATAACGTAAAGTTAAAGAGGCATTACTTGCTGCACTTTTAAAAATGTAAAAACATTTTTTCAAGTTTTAATATATGCAGCCCTTGATTACATTTAATGAAAACTAATTATCTAAGCTGCCGGTCGATTCGTTCTCCCGTAATCGAACAGCAAAGATCTTGCTTCCCAAAGTTCACTAAATGGATGCCCTTTAGTTTCATGCAATCCTTTAGTCAGTGTAATTCAGCAAGCTACAATCTATTCTTATATTACTAAATTAACATTGCTTATTGTTACAGTTTACAGCTCAAACTGCTGGGAACATTGGCAACAAATGATCACAAACAGGAAAGTGTTGCAAAGATCTTGCACTGCTGAGGAGGTGGCTAAAACCTGTTATAGAAATCAAAGGATGCTCAGTATTTTAAAACTCATTAAAAATTGCATTGAGTTTATTTTTTTAGATGCAGTAAGTATTATCTAATACGACAGAACTGATTTTTTTTTTTAAATGACGTGGGATTGTGAATGTTTTGCTCCAAGCCTCTGATAATGAGAATGGCCTTCATTTTTGCATGTAATTAGCTTTCGGGATACACATTAACATCACTGAGCATCCAGTCCATTCTTGTTTTAGGTCACGTCATGAGCTCTGATATAACAGCTATGTGGATTTAGCCCATAGTCTCAGAATTTCCTCAAATTCCAATGAAATATTCCCATTAGAATCACGTGCAGATTGTTTTACTAATTAATGATCATAAAATATTTATTGTTTGAGGGAAAACAAGCATGGATCCAATGTCACCTAATTGTAACACCGTACTATTGGGTATGTTTAAATGGGCAAGATTTGAAGTGGTGAATATTTTCTCGTTGATGCTTAAGTGTCAAAAATAATCATGATCACTTACTGTAAGTGCAGAGGTTAATACCATCTCAGGGGCCTAGAGTATACCAGTAGCTTCGATAAGTGAGTTATCGACCGTTTTGAGCACTTCTAGAGCAAGTTTGCATGTGTAGCTATTAAGAAATCTCCGATAAAATGGCAAATCTCACTCGAACCCTGCTTCTTGCCGATCAATAGCGCTCTCTCTCAGACAAACCGAACAAGAGCTCAAAAAATGCTCAAACGCGCATTTTTTGAGAAATCGAGCTATTCAGGTAGCTCCGAGATTCACATCGCACCTGCCATTCGCAGGTTCTGATTTCACCACCTGAAGCGTGGCGAGATGGGATCCGCGATGTTCTGGCAAGATAAAAATGGCATATCTTAATTATTAAGAACCCAACCAGACCCAAAGTCATCTAAAAGGATAACTTGAGTACAATTCGCTAATGAGTAAAAGTAGAATCTCAAAATAACCAAAGGATAATACCTATTGATGGATGGGTTGGCCGTGGCTGACGGGGAATGGGATCACAACACCCCTGCCCTCCCCCCTCCGATCCATTCCCCCCCTCGTCCCCCTTTTCTTCCTTCTCCATGTCCTTTTTTCTTTTTCCTCTTCTTCTCTCTCTCCTTATTGTCTTGTCCTCTTTATAAGGACATTAACCTGATAGCGCTAATGGATATGACACCGAACCACCCGACCGAAACTGACATGCCTACCTCTCAATAGACGACAAGATCTACGATACAATATGGTGTGCTGATGTAATGAGTGCTCACCACAAAGACGGGACCGCAGGACTGAGGTAGGGATGTTAGAGTACACCAACCAACAACCACGCAACCGCGTCCGGATTGCAGAGTCATAGTCGTGTAGCTGTGTCAGGGTAGGAGAGGTCAGATTAGTAATGATACTCGCCATGGTCTGGGATTGGAGAAGTCGGATGGTCGTTGTGCGTAGCCGGGGTCCAGGAGTAGAGAGGTCAGAATGGTTGTGTGCGTAGCCGAGGTCCAAGGGTCAGAGAAGGTAGAAGTCCAGGTACAAGCTGAGGTCTGAGGCAACAGGTAAACAAGGCAGAATGCAAGACCAAATAACAGGACAGCAGGCTACTAGTGGCAAGCAGTTGATACATAAACATAGTTTATGCTCAGCCAATTTGCCTCAGGGCTGGCTGTGCATATAAAGAGCAAGGAGCCAATGAGAAAGCTCCTCCAGGCTGTGAGTCATGCCTAATTAGACATAGGCTGTCCACTGGTAGGCTGGGGTGTGGTGTATCACAGCTGTGGAGCAATTGGCAGCATTAACCCCTCGCGTGCCCCTGGTATTGTGGCGCGACGTGTTAGTGGGAAGACTGACTTCCTCCGTTGCAACACAGAACGTGGCACGGGGGCAGAGTCTAGGTCTGGTCCTGGTAGGAGTACTGTGGTGCTTGGCGCAGCGCCCGCGTGAGGGGCGTCTCCCAGCACGTCATGGGACGCGTCACGAGGGCGGAGCCAAAGTCCAATCCTCACAGCTGAAAAGCAATTAATTGTATCTTGCAATTCTCCATGTATGTACATGAAAGCATCTTATTGTATATCGCTCTGTGCATGGATGTGGTTTGTATTCCGATTACCCAATAAAAATGTTTGAAATAAAACTAACTATTGACCATTCCCATTAATTACCTTAACGGTTATTAACCGCTATAGTAATTATGGTGTTAACCCTGCCTGCCACCCACCCAGGAGGCCTAACCACCCTCCCTGGGGCAACTACCCCCAACCCTCTCTACCCCCAACCCTCTCTACCCCCATCACCACACATACAGATGGACACAAGCACTAGTAGCCAAAAATGGCTAATAGCATGTTTGGCCATTTGTTTTCAAAACAAAAGAAATTCAAAATTAAAGAATATTTACAGAACAGTACAATACATTACACAGTAGTCAATACACCCATTGATTATCACTGTGTTAAGCCATGGCCATAATATAGGCATGGATTGCCACAATGACAATGAATGGGCAACCTAAAAATAAAACAACCACAAATGCCCATTCATTGCCTTTGGGGTTATATTTACTCCCATTGAGGGCATAGGTAACCACACTGGCAATCAATCGATGTATTGGATAGTATTGGTTGTTGTATTGTATTTTAATTTTTATTGGGGTAGAAGGGATGGGTGAAGGGATAGTTGCTCCGGGGTGGGTGTTTAGGCCTCTCGGGTGGGCAGCGGGATGTGTTAACGCCTTTATTACCTTAATGGTAGTAACTGCTAAGATAATTAAGAGTTAATCCCTCCCGCAACTTTCCCGGTAGGCCTAACCACCCATCCTGGCCCACCCCCTGTACCCCCAACAAACCAGATACTCTGGTTTAACCCCTTCATTAATTTAGCGTCGGAGACCCCCTACTTCCATACTACGTAAAAAAAAATGCTAAAATAATTGCCTGCTTGGATTGCCTGTTTAAAATATGGAACTATAAAGAGATAAAAAAAACAATTGGCCGGACTACAATGGTGAATACTGTATAATAACACATCACCCACTGATACAGCACTTATTAAGTGGTTTTCCATGGCTGACTGTCCTAATATATATATATACATACATGTAGAGGTATCAGTACCGTGTTAGCTGAGCTTCAATAATCAAAAAATAAATAGATGATACCGTTCTGTGGCTAACATCGCCGGAAGAAGAGATCAGTGTATCTCGAAAGCTCGCACAAATAAAAGCATTTCGTTAGCCACAGAACGGTATCATCTATTTATTTTTTGATTTTATATATATATATATATATATATATATATATAGTCAGGTATGGAGATTAGCACTCACGGTTTTGTTGCAGGAGGCAGATGCTTGTCCCATAGAGAGTATGTAGACATATGGAGACCAGGGGATCCTGATAGCCAAAAAGAGACAGCACACTGCAGGTATGATATCAAAAAAGTGTATTCAGTAACACAAGGCCGCCAACGTTTCGGTCCTCCCAACGGGACCTTCCTCAGGGCAGTGCCCTGAGGAAGGTCCCGTTGGGAGGACCGAAACGTTGGCGGCCTTGTGTTACTGAATACACTTTTTTGATATCATACCTGCAGTGTGCTGTCTCTTTTTGGCTATCAGGATCCCCTGGTCTCCATATGTCTATATATATATATATATATATATATATATATATATATATATATATATATATATATATATATATAATCAGTGCAAAGTGGCCACTTGACTAAAATCTACATTGACAAAGAGGATTTTGAGCTGAATGGCCCTTTCAGACTTTAAAGAATTAGAGTTAAAGGGTCATATTTACTAAGAGGTGGTGTAAGACCGCCACCCACAGCGCCCGCGTCGGCTCTTACCTCCACCGCCAGGGCGCGAGGCTTCCGGTCCCGTGGCCTCTCCTCTCTCCCTGCATCTCCTTCTGCACATGCGCGCCGCCGGGGCAGACTCCCGCGCTCGTCGACAGCTTCTGATTTCCTTCCATGAATACTCACTCCTCCCCTTCCATCGCGCGCGTAGCTGCACGCGCCACTATGTCCATCTCCACTGCCGCCAATATACTTGTTCCTCCCATACCTGCCCTGCATCCTGCCTCAGCCTATCAGCGCTCTACCTTCATCTGACATCACCGCTGGTGTTTCTCATTGGCTCCTATCAGTATATAGTGTATCAGCCCAGAGCTGATTGCTGAGCATAGTCAGTCTCTGGTTGTGCTTGCTACAAGCTACTTCGCAGTCTGCTCTTGAATTCCGTTACAGACCCTTACTTGAATCTGGACTCCCGACCTCTGGCACCCTCGAACCCCGGCTCGCCCTACGGACTTCTACCTTCTCCTCTCCTCGACTTTGGCTTTGGACTCCGACTACTCTTGATCTCTCCGACCCCGACTCTGGCAAGTACCTCTACGATTCTACACTCTCCTGCCCCGAACCAGGCTATCCACACGACTCTGCTTACCGGACCCGCTCACGCGGCTGTAGGGCGGTGGTTTTCCTGTATCCCCACCTCGGCCTTGCGGTCCAGTCCGGTTTGTGGTGAGCACTCCTATAGTCCCGTGACAGGTGGTAATCAATGACAAACTTTATGGCTTATTCAAGTGAATAATCTATAATGCTTTTTATGCCTTATTAACACTGCTTAGTAAATATGGACCTAAATGTGGACGGACTTCTGTGGATTTGGAAATATTTGCCAAATTTGTCCCCTCAAAATATTGCTCTCCCATAATCATCTCCTAGCACATCATTACATCATTGTACGAGACATCTATTCCCCATCTATGGAGCATTGCTCACCCATACTTTTATCTCCTAGCACACCATTATTTCATCATTGTACGAGACATCTATTCACCATCTATGGAGCATTGCTCAAACATACTGATTTAACAACATGATATAGACCCAGATATATTCAGTATTCCGCCAGAAGGCACATTTCAGCGCTGAAAGACACTTTGCAGCTCATGGACTTGAATGAGCAGTAAGGGGTCTTCCAGATCCAGAAGAGAGCTTATGGCAGATCATGGCTTGGTAAACATGAGCCATGCAGTGGCTACAAAATGACAATTAATTTAACCAGAAAACTAAATATCACACGGTGTGAAACATGTAAAATATAGCAGGTGATAAGATTTTGTTTTATGCGTTTATATACACACATATATATGTGTGTATGTATATATATATATATATATATATATATATATATATATATATATATATATATGTGTGTGTATATATATATATATATGTTTTATTTTTTTTGCTGCTGTTCGCAATATAGCAAGAAAAAGGATTAATTAACTAGAGGTGCTGAATAAACCGAAATGTATTTTTTCAATAATATTCTCCAGTACTTAAAGGGTGGTACAGACTGTCTTATTATCTCATGATAGAATCTCAGTGACCGGGCCTAAATAGTACAAGGCATTGTCCCTTTTAGCAGACAGAAAACCCAAGGGCACCTTGATTATATCTTTAAACTGCAACTCCATTGATAGATGCAGATAGTCTTGGTCACAAGGCATGCTAGATTTCGTAATTAGCAATCCAGCCAGTGATGCATTTGAGAATTACTATGCACCAGATGCTTTCCTATCTATTGGTTTCGCCTGCTATACAATATTAGGTGCCTTCTGTTCTGATCCCCAGTGCACTCTCTCGTTTAAAGTTACACACTTAATAATAAGAAAAGAAAAATAATAAATAAAATAATTTCAAAGCTTTCCCCCCCACCGCCATTGACCTGTTATAATGTAAAGCTGCAGCTTTCACTGTGCAACCATTATTTCCCCATATTTTACGCACTAAAAATTGTGCAGTTTAGAACATTTGCTTGGTCTTCTGGTAGGGATTTGTTTTTGAGATTTCATCATATGAAGGCCAGAGATACATTTGCTTCCATGCAGTGTGAGAGCCAGAAATAATGACAATACTGTGAACTGGAAATCCAGGAGGCTACAACAATGTTTTTGCACAGGGGAATACAGACATTGCTGACTGTCAAATGCTGCAATATAGATAGAGAGCAACTCATTATCAATGAACAGAGTAAATCTGTCCCAAGACAGGGGCGGCCAACTCCAGTCCTCAAGGGCCACCAACAGGTCAGGTTTGCAGGATGTCCCTGCTTCGCACAGGTGGCTCAATCAGTCCCAGCTTCAGCACAAGTAGTTCAGTCTGTCAGTCAAAGACTGAGCCTCTGATTGAGCCACCTGTGCTGAAGCAGAGATATCCTGAAAAGCTGACCTGTTAGTGGCCCTTGAAGACTGGAGTTGGCCGCCCCTGTCCTAAGACTATGGAGTCTACCACTGTATGGAAGCGTTGTCCAGGTCATGTTTCTCAAGCGCTCATTCCATCTCAGACCTGGAAGGGTTTCTTTTTGATGGTCAAAAATGATGGAATGAAGGAGCAGCCGAGTGATACGAACACTTTTCCTTTTACCGGAAACGAGGTTGGAATCTGAGTGTCCAGTCTACTTGTGACTTTGGGCAAGTCACTTTATCTTCTTTAGGCACCACAATGACAGTACTGCACCGACGCACTTTATTCGAGCAAATACCCAGTATGTACCTGGCAGATACCTGGAATGCGCCGCTCCTCACCTCTGACAAGCCCCGTTGCGTTTGACTTCCCAGCCTGGGTTCATGCCTGGCTGACGGGCGGCTGATCTGTTAAATGATAATGATTAGGATTTAATAGGCTGCAATGCTTCGCGTGTCTACCAGATGGCATAAATTCATGAATTGTAATGCAGTATATATATATATATATACTGTGCAGTATTGCAGCCAGCGGGAATAAAATGCTTCAATCCCTGCCTGTAAAATACCTCAATGCACTCGGGCAGAAAACAGTCACAAACCTCAATACACCCGGGTATACCCGAATTCGTGGGACTAGCCGAGCTCGAATAAAGTGTGTCGCCAGTGTAGGTTATAAGGTCTTCAGGGCAGGAGCTGATTGTCCCAGACCAACTTGTTGTATGGTGAAGTGTACATTGCTAGCGCTATATACTAAATATATATTAGTGACAGTGATGCAGAATTCAAATATTATGGATGTTGTTTAAAAGAGCAGTTCCCCCTTTTTACCCTACCTCCAATTTTTTAGAAGGGTGAAAGCAGGGGCTCTCTAGCATTCATTTCAGCTCTGGGTACCCACTGGTTCCCGAGATACTTCCCGGGATACTTGCCGTTACTTGCCCGTGGCATCCCCTCCAGGGGAAACAAAATACCGTTTAATTCTCTCGCATTACGCAGGCCAATAGGAAGCCACAACGTCATCCATCGCAGCTTCTTATTGGCCCACATGATGTAGGGATTTAACTACCAGGAAGTAATCAGGAGGGCTCTTTCTGGGCAATAGCTACCTACCTCCTGTAGGATTATTATTTTTGCCAGGCATGTGGAGTGGTTTCTATCACAATGTTACACATGTGATTGTTTTTTTTAATGTTTATTAAATGTACTTTTGTTCATCTTACTTTCTTGCTTTATTTCTACCTTGAAGAATTTCACTATTAGTTCACCATTTGGCTAATCATCATTTCCACATACAGTATTACACTGTGTTTGGCATGTTTTTCTCTTCACATATGCTGAGATTCACCTGATTTGATCATTGGAGTGACTGAACACTACCAACAAGGATATTCTCTATGGTTGTATCACTTGGACATATTGTATGTATATTTGTCAAATGGTAATTCTATTTTTATTTTTGGTTACATTGGCAACATTCACTTTCTTTGCTAGTGAAAGGTCACATTGTATATTAATTAGCATTAGGCGCTGTACAGTATCTGTTTTTCCAGTCTTGTCAGGGCAGTTACAATATGGGATTCAATACCCATGGAGACTGTGATGGCAGATACAATAGATATCTTCAAAAAAACGGTTGGACATCTCTTTAGAAAGTAAAGGTATACAGGGATATACCAAATAAGGAAACATGGGAAGGATGTTGATGCAGGGAGAAATCTGATTATTTGGAGTCTGGAAGGAATTAATTTTTCCCCTTAGGAGCTATCATTGGATGATGTGTCACTGGGGTTTTTGTTTGCCTTCTTCTGGATCAATATACTGTAAGTACGGATATAGGATAAAGTATCTGTCATCTAAATTTAGCATAGGTTGAAATGTAATGTTAGGTAATGCATTGCTAAAGAGCTGATAAAACTCCCAAAACACAGGTGCTGGTGGGAGAGTACATTTTCTCTCTAGAACAGGGGTGTGCTAAGTGGGGGGCGCCGGGGGATTGTGTGAGGCCTCTGCAGTGTCTCCTACCTTGTCTTCGGCGATGCATCACCATGGCAACGCAGCATCATGTGACATAGTGTGTCGCCATGGCAACGCGCACCAAATGAGGTTACGTGACCCTGCGCGTCATTTGATGATGGATTTTAGGTAAGGGGGGTGCGAGCACAGTGTCTGGCAGGTAGGGGGTGCAGCGCACAAAATTTGCACACCCCTGCTCTAGACCCTAATCAATTAAAATGTACACTACAGTCAGAGCCACTGACAGATTTCCTGGGGCCCAGGACTAGAGCTTCACCTGGCACCCCCCCCCCCTCATATCAGCAACTTTGTGAGCCCTCCCCTTTCACACCTGTATTTCCATCTCTCCACTGTCTCTCACTCTTCCTCACTCACTCTCCCTCCTCCCTCTCTTACACCCCCTCTCTCTCTCTCTCCCCCCCAATGCTATCACTCAATTACTCCATCTCACTCAATGCCGCTCCCTCAATCCACCCACCCCCCTCCTTACACCCATTTCATCCTCCCACACTGCGCCACACAACCCTCCCCACAACACACACAATACCTCCACCCAATACAAAACTACCCCCCATATACAGACACCACTACACTGCCCCCCAGATATAAATACACTACCTCCCCAAATAAAATTACCACTAGTCCCAGATACAATTACCACTACTAGCTCCCAGATACAATTGCTACTAGCCCCCTGATACAATTGCAACTACCCCCATCAGATACAATTACCACTACCCCCCAGATACAATTACCCCCCCCCCCCCCCGCCCTCACCACAAATACAATTACCACTTACCTCTGGTTGACCCGGCTCTCCCTAGCTGCTGCCTCTTCTTTCCACGCTGGGCCTCTCTCTTCGGTGTCCACTGAAAGCTGGATCTGACTTCAGGGCGTACTCAGCCCCCGGCGGGAGAGAGAGTGTGCGAAGAGGAGGCAGCGGTTGGGGAGAACCGGGGACTGGCAGCGGCAGCAACCAGATGCCTAGCACCTGGGTAAGCACCGGCCTGGGCCCTACTCATCTTCCAGGCCCGGGACACATCCCGGCTCTCCCCCCCTGTCCGCGGCCCTGGCTACAGTATAGTGTATTGTAATGAAACGAAGAAAAGTCTATCCTCACTCTTACACTGAGCACATATGTACTACTAATATACTACTGACACTATACCAGCTGTACAGCTTAATACATTCCTGCCATTCTGCAAAGACTGTCTTGACTCAATGATAAACAGCAGAATCACTAATTACCAAATGTAAACCACAGAATCTGATAATATGAATGTATTTGTTTTTCTCTACACGTTTCATTTTGGGGTTAGTTCCTCTTTTATCATATAATTACTGTTCAGACACACAAAAATCTCCCTCTGATTTCTTTAAAATGTCCACTTTGTTAGCAAACAAAAATATCACGTGTGAGCACATTCACACGTCTCAGACAGGTCTGCAACCCTGCGCTTCCCCATCACCTCTTAGCATACAGTGCTTCCACTGCAGCCAGGGATTCTGGGTAATGACATGCAAATGAGCACACAGGGTCACCTTTTTGCTTCCTCTCCATTTTAACATGGACAACCCCTATTTGTTAGAAAACTGTAATCTTGCTGGGTAGTGTACATTATATCCCGCCCTTAGATATATATCTTTTGCTTGTCATAATACAGTGGGCCAACTGGGAGTCCCTTTGCCTTTTAATAGTTATTTTAAGGATGAGATGATGGTAAAAGGCCTAATGTGTCGTGTAAATAGCCTCCAGCTCATTCTGTGTGTAAGTTCAGTTTCAATCAGTTCAAATTTATGTCAGAATAATTGGTCAAGATTGCCGGTGGGCTAAAACAGCACAATACTACGGGGTCTAATCATCAAGCTCATAAACCGGCATTTCTACCAATAAATTGATGCTTGGACAGCTCACCAACATACTGTGTTGTGTGAACATTATCCCTGAAATTGGTGGCAAATCTGCTTTCATTACAAAATGTACAATACAAAAACCTGTATTTTCCAAACCTATTGTGCACTGCAATGTCTTAGGGCCTTAGTCTAACTATGCCAAACGGTCACTTCAGCAGAATTACTGTCTCTAATTTATACAATAGACTGTTATATATTTGTAAAAAAAACTAAAATGACGTTGGTAATAATAATATTAGTGTTGACCTATGGAGGAGATTGTGTCCATAGTACATAAACTAATCCATACGCATGTGCAGTATGAAAATACCTTCATAAAAATAAAAACTGGAACAACCTGATCTGCTGATTTATTTAGGAAATCAAAAAGGCTAATTCTAGTATTATCTCCAGAATGGATAAGGGGGAAGCTGCTATAAACACAAGGTTTGCCTCGTTAATTAGCTGGGGTCCGTTGTTATGGCCCTCGCTGGTTCATGTACGAATAGAAGCCAGGATTTGGGGCTAGAGATGCTATGTATATTTGGCTTAGGTAGATCTTTCATGGCAGTAAACCTTAGTTATACCACTAATGCTGAGCACATTATTCCCTAAATATTCCACACCACCATCAGTCTCTATCAATGTGTCTTATGAAGCCACGTATGTTTAGTGTATCAAACATGATTATGCAGATGTTTATAGGCTATGGCTCAACTCTAGTCCCCCCCCACCCCCCCTTCAGAGGCTCAGTCAAAGAGTGTGCTGAAGCTGGGATTGATTGAGCCACCTGTACTGAAGCTAGGACTGATTGAGCCACCTGTGCTGAAGCAGGAACTGTTTGAGCCACCTGCACTAAATCAGGGACTTATTGAGCCACCTGTGCTGAAGCAGGGGCTGATTGAGTCACCTGCACTAAATCTGGGACTTTATGAACCACCTGTACTGAAGCTGGGACTGATTTAGCCACCTATGCAGAAGCAGGGATATCCTGAAAACCTGACCTGTTGGGGAGGTCTTGAGGACTGGAGTTGAGCCCCCCTGCCATGAGGCAGCTATAATAAATAAATAAATTAAAAGGCTATAAGCTGTGTTCTGGCACCAGAAAGCTCCTTGTGGCTGAGCAGCGCTTAGCAAGTGTGACCTTGAATATGTACAAGTTAGTGGGCTCCTTGGTGGTAGTGCAGTCCGTGTTATACTAAGGCCTTTATTCAATACAGTGAATGGGATTAAGAGTAGGTTACCATACAGTTAACTTCCATTCAAGCCATCTCATAAATAGTGGTTCATTCATCTTTAACTGTGAGTTACCCCACTTTTCACGAAAGACCCCTAAATATTTGCAACATCCTAAACATTTATTGGTAACCCAAACCCTAACTTCCCTTTATTATTATTATTATTATTAATATTATTATTTAAGATAAGTCTTTGCCACCGATACATTTCCCCAGGTTACCGCAGTGGATCGGAAATACATTGAAGACCCTTCTTTCATTCTAAGGATTAACACAAATGACCCTTTAAACACTAAATATAGGATAGGAATAAATGAGTAAGTAAATCTGACGTTTTAGAAAGTTACCAGTTTTATTACATTTTTGCTTTTATTGTCTGTATAATTCTACTTTAATCTGTTCTTCCAAAACCAGCTCTTAACTAGAGCTAAATGTCTAAAGCTTTTAATACCTTCCTCCCTCTGAAGAAGAAATCAGACAGCCAGAAATAATCAGGAACTTCAAACAACATTTTAGGAGTCCTGCACAGATTATATTAGCTTACCCCGTGTACTTTGATTGCTGATTTAAATTATATTGTTATTTATATATCCTATTTTAATTTTGTCTTCATGTCCATTGACTCCTGTTGGGTAGATGACTATATTATCTAAGTCCCGTATAAAAGTTATTAATAATACAAAACATGTCATGTATTTCATATGAACTGTATGTTAAATGCATATAAATGCAATGTTTTTTGGTTAAGGAACCCTAAAATTATATTGCACCATTCTGAGGAACCCCAACCCTCTCTAATAGCGTGTCTGAGATCAGATGCATTGTAAGGAACCACAACCCTCTCTAATAGCGCGTCTGCGATCAGATTTATTCTAAGAAACTCCAACCCTCTAAAATAGCGTGTCTGAGATCAGATGCATTGTAACTCATTCTAATAGTGGGTGTAAGATCAGATACATTGTAAGGAACCCCAACCCTCTCTAATAGAAAGTCTGAGATCAGATGCATTGTTAGGAACCCCAACACTCTCAAATAGCGTGTCTGAGATCAGATGCATTTTAAGGAACCCCAACCCTCTCTAATAGTGGGTCTAAGATCAGATGCATTTTAAGAAACCCCAACCCTCTCTAATAGCGCCTCTGAGATCAGATGCATTGTAAGGAACCCCAACCCTCTCTAATAGCGCGTCTGAGATCAGATGCATTGTAAGGAACCCCAACCATCTCTAATAGCGTGTCTGGGATCAGATGCATTGTAAATTCTTCTGTATTTGGTACAATTTTCAAATGACCTGAAAATTGCAGGGATGCCCTGGGAACCCCTGTTGAAAAACACTTTTATAGACAATAGAGGTGAAATGCCGTTTTCCTTAAACAAAACTAATGCAAAAACAGCACTAAATGTAACAATTAAATGAATCCCTTTGAAAGCAGATAATCTTCTTTACTTTCCACCCTACGAACGTCAAGGTAATATGTACATAGTAATGTAAAATGAATTAAGTTACTCATTGGCTAATATATAAGTACATTTAGTCACAGACGTTTTTCTAAAAATATAATAACGATGTACAGATGCAAGTAAACCCAAGTGATTTAGAAGGCGCTAAAACACAGTATAGTGATAAATATAAAATAAAGAGTGAATTGTAAGGTGAGTAAGAAAAATTCTCAACCTTCACAGGGAATTTGTACAAGTTCCCTCATAGGCAGTAGCGGACATCCAGAGTGTGAAGGGAGCGATGTTTCAGGAACACCCCAAAAAGAAAAACACAACAATAGTGCAGCAAAATCACACAATGGTAGAGCAATAAAATCTTGGCTCAAGTGGATTGCCTACTTACAACAGGTAAGTGAAGAATCAGCGTTTACCGGGAAACAAGGTTGGAGGATATTCGGAAGCACTCTCACTCAGAGTTGTATTCATGTAAAGCAGCAAGGAGAGACCATGGTGTGGACCAATAGACAAAAATTGATATAGGTAAAAACATAAGAAATGTACTCACAATATGTACATCAAATGCAGACACATAAAGGTATCTTTTGAGGCAGTGTGGTTCACATCAGGAGAGGGTGTAGTCTGGCCGTTCAGTTTGAAACTCCCTCGGTCCGATCACGGTGGACGGCGTCTGACGTCACATCCGTCGAGGACCGACAACTTCCGGTAGGACGGAGGGCAAAGCAGATGGTGGGACGGCACAGGAGACTCTTCACAATTACCTCAGAATCAGGAGCAGCTGCATGCGGTGTACAAGCTCTACGCGTTTCGCTGATCTAAACGTCAGCTTCCTCAGGAGCAATATAACACCCCCTCATGGGTCTACTACTTAAATAGCATAGCAAACTTTAAGATCAAACAATACATGAATTGCTACACTGAATATGTTATCTATTTATTAGAACAGGGGAGCGCAAACTTTTTGTGCTGCGCCCCCCTGTCACTCTGCCCCCGGCTCTCGCGCCCCCCTGCCTACCTTCATTGGCATCAGATGACGTCACACGCCCACGCAGCGTCAAGTCACATGGTGCCGCGGCGTCTATTGACGCCGCGTTGCCATGGCGACGCAACACAGACTGCTGAATCCCGGTAAGTAAACAGTTGCAGGGGCCTCACGCGATCCCCCGGCATTTAATTTAAATGCCTGGGGGAAGAGCGCGGGGCCTCTGCAACTGCCCGCGCCCCCCCAGCACAATCTCCCGCCCCCCCTGGGGGTCGCGCCCCCCACTTTGCGCACCGCTGTATTAGAATGCCCATGTGGGCTACAATACGTGGGCAAAACAAAGAGAGCAATAAAGAAACGCATTATTGAATATTTAAGCAATATCAGACGTGGCGTAATGACGCATAGCGTTTCTAAACACTTTGCTCTTTTTCACAATTCAAACCCCAAAGGTTTAGTATTCACTACTATTGAAAATGTCATCCAACACTGGAGAGGCCGTAGTAGAGACATTGATTTAAGTAAACGTGAGATGTATTGGATCTATAGGTTAAACACTCTAATACCAAATTGACTTAATGCAGATTTTGAAATAACGCCTTTCCTAGACTAGGCTTAATGATTCAATTGATCTCTATGGTGTTTGGCCTCTGTCTATATATTCTCCCTGTACTCTCTTCCAAATGTCTCACTTACTCTAAGATTATTGTCAAGTCCTTAATAGCTTATTGAATATTTACAAATGCTATCTCTCTCTCTCTCTCATCCCTGTTCAATCTCTGTCTCGAGTTTATTGATCATTTTTCAATCATTTTAGTTATTTTAATTTTTATTAAAGATTTTATTGTGTTTCTACATGTTTTTGGATCACAGTGTTATGTACTCCTTTAAGAGAGAACCTGTGAGTAATTTGCCAATTAGTTAGTAATTATGCTATACTATTTAAGTAGTAGACCCATGAGCGGTGTTATATTGCTCCTGAGGAAGCTGACGTTTAGATCAGCGAAACGCGTAGAGCTTGTACACCGCATGCAGCTGCTCCTGATTCTGAGGTAAAGGTGATGCAGCCAACATTATTGCAACAAAAAATGAGATACATTGTGCAAACAAACAAAAACAATCACGATTTCTGCCCCGTTCGCCTGCATGTGGTAACATGATATCTAATCACTATATGTAATGTATGTGCAATACTAGTGTTGGCCTCTGTGTCCCTGTTGCAGGGTACATGCAACTACACACGTGGGTTTCTTGACAAGGCTGTTTTATTTAGCCTTAAAAGATATACAGCACCCAAAACAAAAATAGCTTTCCATCAGCAAAAACGAAAATGGCTTTTTCTTCAGCAAACCAAACAAAACAGTTTCTCTTTAGCAGACAGTTTATATATAAGGCAGCTACCCTTTTTCTATGCAGGGGACAGACAGTTCACAATACAACTACTTTGCTACTCAGACCTTGTTTTCAGGAATCTCTTTACTTCTTACTCCTCTCTCATCAACAGCCAGCCTCCATGTGTCTACAGCCTGGGTTTTAACACACCTTGATTAGGCAGCTGGGATCCAACTAATTGTCCTGAGGTTCCCAGCTGAAGTTAACCTAGTCAGTGCTGCACTGCAGACTAGACATAGGTTTTCCAGGCATATAACTGGTGGCTTTTATTTACCCTGTCACATTCCTCCCATGTTAGTGTGTGGCTGGGGCTACGCACGGCTGAAGCCCGACCATCCACCCCTTCTCTAGAAAAGAAGTCAGCATTTGCGTTCTCTTTTCCCGGCCTATGCTGAATCTCAAATGAGAACGGTTGGAGGGCTATATACCACCTAGTCAATCTAGCATTGGAATCCTTCATGCTATTTAACCACTTCAGTGGAGCATGATCCGTCACCAAAGTAAAATGGACTCCTGCCAGGTAATGCCTCAAAGCCTCGATTGCCCACTTTACTGCGAGGCACTCTTTCTCAATCACTGAGTAGTTTTTTTCCCTTGGGAACAATTTCCTACTCAGGAAAAGGATAGGATGTTCAACTCCCTCAAACTGTTGTGACAACACTGCCCCTAGCCCTATCTCTGATGCATCTGTTTGCACTATAAAAGGGCTGTTGAAGTCTGGGCTTCTAAGGATGGGACCCTCTGATAGACACCTTTTTATGTCCTCAGAGGCTCTCTGACAATCCCTTGACCACACCACTTGTGTAGGGGCACACTTTTTTGTGAGGTCCGTTAAAGGGGCTGCCACTTCCGAATAGTTGGGGATGAACCGCCCGTAGTACCCTGCTAAACCCAGTAGAGAGCGTACCTGCGTTTTTGTTTGGGGGGTCGGAACTTCTTTCAGGGCAGCTACCTTGTCGGCTAGTGGCCTTACTTTTCCACCTCCCACTGCATATCCTAAATATTTGGTTTCCGCTTTACCCAAGGCACATTTCTTAGGGTTGGCTGTGAGCCCTGCCTCTCTTAGAGATTTGAGGACCGCTTTCAGCCTATTTAGATGGGCCCGCCAGTGTTTACTATAAATGACAATGTCATCTAGGTAGGCTGCGGCATAAGTCCTATGGGGCCTCAGTACCTTATCCATGAGTCTCTGAAATGTGGCTGAGGCTCCATGCAGTCCAAATGGCATTGTCACAAACTGGTATAAACCCATGGGAGTGGCAAAGGCTGTTTTGCATTTGGACTTTTCCTCTAAGGGTATTTGCCAGTATCCTTTTGTCAAGTCCAACGTGGATATATATTCCGCGTTACCAAGGGCGTCAATTAATTCGTCCACCCTTGGCATCGGATATGCGTCAAACTTGGATACCGCATTGACCTTTCGGAGGTCCACACAAAATCTTACCTTCCCATCGGGTTTAGGGACCATAATTAGTGGACTACACCACTCGCTGCATGATTCCTCAATCACTCCTAAGTGTAACATTTCTTGTACCTCCTTCTCTACCAGGCAACGTACTTTTACCCCAAGTGCTGTCTCGATTGCATGGGAAATTAAGTTAGTTTGTCCTGGTAAGTCAGAAAAAACATACTGGAATTGTGTAATTATTGCTAACAAGTCCCCTTTTTGTTCAGAGGACAACTGTTTACCCATTGGGATTTTATCGTCACTCACGATGTTCTCCCGTGGAGGCTGAGGACCCAAGTCCATTTCCTCCTCCACCGGGTGGATGAATAGAGACCGCTGCATCTTCCAGGGTTTCAGCAAGTTCACATGGTAAATTTGTTTACCCTTCCTGGACCCTGGTTGAGCGATCTCGTAATCCACATCACCCGTAAGGCGGAGTACTTCGAATGGGCCCTGCCATTTGGCCAGGAGTTTACTCTCGCAACTGGGTAACAATAACATCACCTGGTCTCCTGGGTGAAACACTCTCATGCAAGCATTCTGATTGTAATGTCTCTCCTGACTGTCCTGGGCTGATCTAAGATTCTCCCTGGCGAAATGGTCGACCACATCTAGGTGCTTCCTAAGGTCTTTTACATATTGCAGGGTATTCTTAGAAGGGGACTGCTGTTCCTCCCAGGACTCCTTTAGGAGGTCTAGGATACCCCGGTGTTGGCGGCCATAGAGCAATTCAAATGGAGAGAATCCCGTGGAGGCCTGGGGAACTTCCCGCACTGCAAACAGCAGAAAAGGGAGAAGTTCATCCCAGGCTCTCTTCTCTGAATCTACAAATTTCCTCAGCATCCCTTTTAGAGTTCGGTTAAATCTTTCCACCAATCCGTCAGTCTGTGGTTGGTAGACCGATGTCCGAACAGACTTGACCTCTAGTAACTTTAAGACATCCTGCATCAGTTTAGCCATGACATTTGTACCTTGGTCTGTCAACATAACCTGGGGAAGTCCAACCCATGAGAACAGTTCCAACAACATGTTGGCTATGTGCTTCGCCGTTGCTGTTCTCAGGGGGAACGCCTCAGGATACCTTGTTGCATAGTCCACTATTACAAGGATAAACCTGTGTTCTTTCGCAGAAGGTTCTAGAGGTCCTACCAAGTCTACCCCAATCCTTTCAAAGGGAACTAACACCAAGGGTAGAGGAACCAAAGGGGCTGTTTTTTGTCCTTTTGGACTAGTTAGCTGGCACTCCGGACATGCTGCACATAGCTTAGCAATATCACTATGCATCCCTGGCCAATAGAATCGGGATGAAATACGGTCCAATGTTTTATCCCTGCCCAAGTGACCACCCCAAGGGACAGTATGGGCTAGAGTGAACACAGATTTAACAAACGCCTTGGGAACCAATATCTGTCTGGTGACCTCCCCTGTTTGTGTCTGCCTATTCACCCTATATAGGATATCCTTTGATAGCTCAAATGGGGGAATACTATCACCCCCTGTGCATCTAAAATCTGTTCATCAATTTTCACCACCTTGTCATACTGTCTAGCAAGGACTGGGTCTTCCCTTTGCTTCTGGCGAAAGTCAGGGAGGTACAGGTCTGGTAAATCTCCAGGGCCCATATCCCCCTCCCTTTGGCCATCCCCAGCCATCACTTGTGACCTCTGACTACTAGAATGGTCACCTTGAGACCCATATTTCTGCAACCAGTCCTGTTTGTCCAAGTGTCTTTGCTTCCGAGTCTTTTGAACTCGGTGTCTACTGGGAAAAAGGTCTGCCGAGAAGGGGAACAGTTTGCCAGAGTTCCCCTGTGCCCTAGAAGGAGGCTCCTCATGAAAGACTGGGGCCATTAGGTCCGAAAAGAAAGGCCAGTCCCGACCGAGCACAACGGGGGCAGGGAGCCAAGGAGCAACTCCTACTTCGAGGTAAGCCTCCTGACCTTTTACCTGTAGCCGGATTTTGGCCATCTGATAGCGTTTTACATCGCCGTGTATACATTCTATGCTCCATGGTGAGTCAAAAGAACACACGTTGGGCGGTAACAGTTCCTGGAGGGCCAGAGTTTTCCCAGAGCCCGAATCTACAAGGGCCTGGATGGTTTTTCCCCCAATCAGGGCTGGAAGTAGCCAGGGCTTGTCATATTTCTCAGTAAAAGCCGAGGCGACGGTTCTGCTGAATGAACAATCCATCAGTGGACAGTCCACATACCGGTGGCCTTGTTCTCCGCAGGCAGAACATGGAGAGGGTTCCCTCGCAGGAGGGGCTGTGGATAGTGCTCCGCTGGACCGGTAACTGGAGACTAGGCATCTGGTGGGTCCTGTGGGCGACGTCCTCGGAAGTTCCTCTTACTTTGTGATGAGCCGACATCCGGAAGGAGATGAGGGTCTCTGCGGGGAGCAGCATTTGAACTCCGTCCTTGCTGGAACGACTGCTCCTTCCGTTGGACTTGGCGGTTCCGTGATGGGCCGTAAGTTCCCCATTGATCCGACCTCCCTCTTTGGGCGTCCGCAAGTGCTGCAACTACACACGTGGGTTTCTTGACAAGGCTGTTTTATTTAGCCTTAAAAGATATACAGCACCCAAAACAAAAATAGCTTTCCATCAGCAAAAACGAAAATGGCTTTTTCTTCAGCAAACCAAACAAAACAGTTTCTCTTAAGCAGACAGTTTATATATAAGGCAGATACCCTTTTTCTATGCAGGGGACAGACAGTTCACAATACAACTACTTTGCTACTCAGACCTTGTTTTCAGGAATCTCTTTACTTCTTACTCCTCTCTCATCAACAGCCAGCCTCCATGTGTCTACAGCCTGGGTTTTAACACACCTTGATTAGGCAGCTGGGATCCAACTAATTGTCCTGAGGTTCCCAGCTGAAGTTAACCTAGTCAGTTCTGCACTGCAGACTAGACATAGGTTTTCCAGGCATATAACTGGTGGCTTTTATTTACCCTGTCACAGTCCCATGGTCACATTGTGGTCTTGTGCTTAACCCCATGTTCTTCAATGAAACGCATGTGTGTTACAGGAAAATGTGTACGTACTTTGCGTGCTCTACGTACTGCATGTGTGCTTTATTACACATGGTGGAATGCAAATATGCGTTTTGCGGCTCACTGCACAGTAGTGTACGTGCATGCGTGTCAGCACATTATTGAGTCAAATATTAATAAGTACAGTATGCAACTCCATATCCTCCCGTCCTCTAGTTCATAATATGGGTCAGCTGGGTGAGATGTGGTCTGGCAACCGGTTTAAAGTATGTCCTGTACTGTTTTACAAATGTATGTAATAATATAGGCTATAGAGCATGGCAGGGTAGTACTGTAAACTGTAGCATTGATTCCACCAAAACCCTTTAAAAATACGACACATTTTAAAATATAAAACATGGTGGCTGTTTAAGCACTCTATGAAACATTCAAAGGGAAAGGCTAATATCCCTCATATACCACAGCCATCCTCAACCCTAATCCCCTCCCAATAATGCACATTGTAAAAGAATGAAACCGCTGTTGTGCGTTGTTGGCATAAAAACACTTATTTAGCAGTTGTGCATGAACTACGGTACAATACAGTACACATAGTATGTTACATGTCTCAGAAAGACTAACTTGGCTTACTATTGTGTTTGTTTGCTGGGGAGGGGATAGATCTGCAGTATGTGTGTGACCAATTGATCCGTATTCATTAGAGAACTCATAGTGATAACGATGCAGCAGGTGACTTTAACTCAAAAATGTTGAGTCGATGAGTGCAAGGGGGAGCAAGTTTGGTGCAAGCAAAGAAAAAAACTAAAGACGACTAAGCACTATTACATTAACATTCTAGAAAGTAGGCCCATTAAACCAGGGGTGGCCAACTCCACTCCACAAGGGCCACCAACAGGTCAGGTTTTAAGGATATCCCTGCTTTAGCACAGGTTTCTCAATCAGTCCCTGCTTCAGCACAGGTGGCTTAATCTGTGGCTCAGTCTTTGACCTTTGAACTAATGTGAAGAATGGCGCTATATACTGTACTAAAGACATACTGTACATACATACATACCTGTGCAGAAGCAGGGATATCCTTAAAACCTGACCTGTGACCCATGAGGACTGGAGTTGGCCACCCCTGCATTAAACATTACCCATCCCCTCGTTTTTGTACAAGAAAAAAACATGCGACTGTGGTAGTTTAAATATTTATTAACTGAGGTAAAAAAGCATAACTTTAACTGTAGTTGTAGTTGTGGTTGTACCTGTGCAGGGAAGCAGACAATGCAATGAAAGTTAATGCGGTTTAAAGAACCATACCCAGGGGTGCTGAGGTTACATTAAAGTCATGTCAGTGAAGCAGTATAAGAGGAAAAACTATGGCCAAAAAGTACATTGTAGAGATCTTTAAAAGGGGATCTTTGAAAATCCTATATCTTAAGATGCACTCTACTGTATATAATACTTTAGGTCGTGTACTGTGCATTAGCAGAGAGAGATGGAGGTGGGCATGCATGATCATTGGATCATTAAAGAAATATGGGAACGTGAAGAACATTCCCCAGGTGCTCAAGGTCTATACAGAACAGTACTCATCAGCAAATACGGGCGGGCTATCCACCCACAAAAATGGGTGTGGGGCTTTCTCCCTAGTCCAAAAAAAGAACGGGAGAAGGAATCACACCAAGCATGAAAAAACGGCACGTCAATTAAAACATAGTAAATAATTGAAGCAGAGATCATGGGCATAAATATGTGAAATTAATTTATTAAATACAATAGATACACAAACAACCCCCTACAACTAAATCCCTGATGTTTACTATTCATAAAAAATCATGGTATGGCCAGCCCAAACCTAAGAAACATGTTATCCAGCAGTCTACCGAAAACATCATACTGTATAATATGCAGCACTGCACGGCTCGTCTGAAATAGTATAATAATAATATATCATATGAACAAGTACAAGAAAGTGCAAACGAAAATCCTTGAGATCAAATAGAGTTCAAGTTCCATCCTAGAGTAAAGAACTGTGGGTGATCTGTTCAACAGAGATCGACCATATAGGATACTCCATGCTTGGCGGCACGCTCTTCATAGAGAATCAGTTGTATGCAGCACGTCTAGTGAAGGGTGGTCAGCGTGATGGTACAGGAATGCAGACATTCAAACTGTCTTTCTTTTCCAATATGTGTTATGTTACTGGTGGCAGTTTCCTATCAGGCACCACTGAGAAATCCAAGGGGAGAGCTGGATTCTGACCCAGGGATCTGGATCAGCAGTGTGGACAAGATTAGAGATGGGCACATTTTTGGGATGGCATATTTTGATCTGCAGTGGATCGGCCGGTTCCTTTGGTCCGCGGATTTCAGCTGATCAATGTCAAAAAAGGTGATTTGCGTTTTGCAGATTTTTTAGTATTACCAATACACTCCGCGGATTTCGGAAACCGTGGACATATTTGTAGAATTCAATCCGCGAATTCAGCAATACGTTGGCGGATTCTTTAGAATTTGCTGAATCCGCGGATTGCATTCTACAAATCCATCCATGGGTTGTATCCAATGGCAGATTTTGATTAATCCGCATGGATTAAAACCGTAAAACAGATTTTTGGGGAGTAACCAGCAAAAATCCAGGAAATGGATTTCGTCGGATTCGCCCATCTCTAATCAAGATTCGAGCCGGAGTTGGAACCAGGGATAAAATGAAGGCTGTACTTGCTGCTTTCCTTTGAGCAATTATGGTTCCTCAATTTCGGACATCACAATTTAAGTTTCTGTTCATCTCCCCATAAGTCACCTCTGCACTAGTTACAATTGATAGTAACTATTAGTAACTGGTTAGGCTGAGTCAGACAATGCGTTCAAGTTGGCCGACACCCATTTCGCCCATAAACCTGGACTTCTAACTCTCTGATTATATACCATGGAAATGAAAGTAGCTTGCAATCAATCAAAACAGGGGCAACTTTATTAGTAAATACAAGTGAAGATAAACAACATATTCAGGAAAGAACCTACCAGATCAGTCTGTTAGATTGCTTTTAAAATGTATTTTATGTGTTGTTTTTAATTGCTAATTATGTTCTTTCAGTGCATACTGGTGTAGTACAGCATGCACTGACGGTTTCGCGCCATGAATCATGTACATCACGAATCAGCTGGAAGCGGAGGGACTCCTATATCAGCTGCTGACACAGGGCGATGGCCCGAAATGCGTAAGAGGTTTTATACATCCTGTGCCATGATGTCTACCATGGAATAAAGGATTTTTTATTCATTCATCGGTATCTTGCCCCCTTATTTTGCAATTGCTGTGCTCCGTTTTCCGCAAGGAATTATCTGCTGTATACCATCCACGTGATGCACGCCGTGGTATCCACCGGACAGAAAAACTCTCAAACGTCAGTACCCCAGTTCATTCACTATGGCTAGGTGTCTACAAGTATAAGTGTCTTTCTCCAGGGGGACGTGATTATTGTGTTACTGGGAAGTCAGAGATTTCTTTACTGACTTGACCTTTGTACACAGGTTCCCCACACTTTAGGAGTGAATATATTAGACACGGACACACATGTTAACAGAGAGTGGTGGTTATCCCTGCCTGTCTTTATTTAGCAGCTACTGTATATCCTAGATCAGTATCTAGAAATACCCCACAGCTTAGCACGGATTTCTAGGAACCCTGTGTCCTAGCACCTTTTGGATATTCAGGAAAGAAGTTTATCAACAAGAACAACTTTATCTTTGTATATGGTACATCAACAACACATTCAAAAAGAGGTGCACTGTTTAATCAATTAAATTAAGAAAACGCAGAATATTTAATCTCCTCATTTAACTTCTCAGGGGCAAGAGAGTCCAAAGTTAAGATCCACCAGGTTTCATGTTCGGAGATTTTGCTATCCAAATTACCACCTCGTGGACCATTTGTGACACTTTCAATACCAATTATTTCAAATTAATTTAACTTCTCTTTATGTACTGTACATAATTGAAATGTCAAGCTACACTACTTTTTCTATTATCATTCTTGACATCACTGATTTGTTGAAGAATCCTTATTCAAAATTCTCCCTCTGTTTTTCCTATGTTTTTGATTTTTATAATCATACTGGAAAAAATACATTATTCCCTCTGTTTTACAATTTAATTAATGATTTAATCACAAATAGTTTTTTAATATCCTTGTCCGAAAAATTCCCATTCTTCAAAAATCTGCGACGGTAAACAGACAGTTATCTTTTTCATAAAAAAAAATGTTTGGGGATTCAATTGTCTATACTAGGAGAAAAGTGACTATTAACCAGAAAATCCCTTAAATGTAGGGCATTTCTGGCTGTTAGTTGTGGGAGTTCTCCTATATGACCTCCAAGATCAGGACCTTGTAACAGGACACTCCAATGTTTTTCCAGGATTTTTCATAGAGTACCCAATGTTTACCATATTTGGCGACCAGCCTGAGTGTATCAGTTTGTTTTTTATAGTTCTGCTAAATAACATGTTTAATTTTTTTCTAGGATATATCCCTTCTGTATCATCTTTTTATAGTAGCATCTGTTCCAAATTCTAGCGGCCAGTTCCCTAGATTTTTCTCCAAATCACATATCAGTGAAACAGTTTCTTCTAAGCCTCAGAAACTGGCTGGTGGGTACCCCCCTAATTAAAGCAGGTAGATGCTGAATGGAGGTCATCCGAAAACTATTAAGAACTTTAGTTTTATGATAAGTTTCCATGATTATATCATTACCCACTTTTTTAATCACAAGATATAAAAACACTGCTTCATTTGTACTGTTGTTGTACTGTACGTCAACTTCAAATTTAAATCGTTCTTATTCAGCTTCTCCACAAAATTGATAAACTGATCCTGGGCTCTTTATCAAATGAACAGAATGTCATCTCTATTTCTCTTAGTGCCATGAGAGCAGCAAACTCACCCATGCCACCCCCAAATGCGACCTGTTGTTTCCAGAACTCCAAGTGGAGCATGCATAGGTTGGTGCAGACGTAGCGCCCATGGCTGTAACCTGGATTTGCAGATAGCCTGTTGAATAAACAAATATTGTTTATCAGAACAAATTCCAAGAAATTTAAAATCAGGGCATTGTGTTCCTTGTATTGACATCCCCTAGTTGACAGAAAATATTCAATAGTAGCAAGGCCTTTCGAATGCAGGATTGATGTGTATAATGCGCCTAAATCGAGAGTATCCAATCAAGTCTGCATATCCACTACAACTTCATGTAATCTTCTCAAAACATCCATTTTATCCTTCATGTTGAAAGGTAGATAATATGCAAATAGCATAAATAATTTGTGTAAAAACATCCATTTTGTGCTATCCCATTAATTCCACACATGATTGGCCTCCCCAGAGGTTCTTGCAAATTTTTATGGATTTTGTTGAGATTATATAAAATATTGGAATACGTGGGCAGTAAAATGATATGAATCTTAATTCTGCTTTGTTAAATTTCATTTTGTTCTAATGCACATGTCAAGATAATATATAGCGTTTTCTGTATGCCTATTGTTGGATCATTTTAAAGTAATCTAAATGAAGATTTACATTTCAACTGTCACACTACTTTTTTATTCACATAAAATGTTTCTGTAATTAAGACTAGATTACCCCTCGTATCAGATGGTTGTCAGTATAACCGCTATGTTTAGGTGTCACTTGGCCCTTAGCCTGCAAGGGCTGTTTCTTCAAACAGATAGAGATTGAAATCAACCTCACTAGGTACTTCCACAAATAGTTCTTCAAGATCGGAGATAGCCTGCTTGTAAATTTTTGATAGGGCTACTTGTAAATTTTTGTTTAAAGTAAAATGCATATTTTTTCTTGCAATCAGCACACCACTTGTCTCTGTCTTTTATGTCTGTGTTCCCTTTTTGCTGGGCCCAGCTATCTTTTCTCTTTTTTCCCCCAAACTTTTCTAAACTTTTCATTTGGTGTCCTGAAGGCAGTGAAATAAATGCAGGAATTGTTTATTTTCTTGTTACACAGTACTTAATGTATTTTACTTGTGCTAGATGCAGTTCTAGCAGGAATATAGGAAAGGATGTTAATTCCCAGGTATAGAGATAGACAAATCCTTACCTGGAATATATCAGGATTTGTTAAGGCAGTTTGGTGTTTGCTGTTTTTGGGTAGTGGCTGTCAAAAGGAAGGGAAGTTTCCTTCCTGCAATTCCATACATGGTGGATTGTACCATTGTAGGTGTATAAAGTAAGGAAGGTGTTACTGCAATAGTTTGAATTCTCACTTTGCAAGAGTAAAATAACTTGCAGCTGGTATTTATAATATTCACTTATGTTTGCCTGTAGGATACTGTAAACTTAATGCCAAGTTTATTATGTTTTCTAATTTGTTTATGTTTTTAAATGTTTCCCCTGTGTATTAGGATAAACTTGGTTTAGTCCTGGAATGAACAAGGTGTCTGGTACTATTTAAGGAGGATCAGGGAGAGGGTGATGCTTGGACTTCGCTGCAGCTGCCTGTAAGTTCCAGTCTCTCCAGGATCTGCCGCTCCTGCCTTCTTAAATAGCTGTTTCATGGAAGTCCAAACAAAGAAATGAGGGGTATGAGCTTAAAGAAAACCTGCAATCCATATGGTACATTAAACCAGGTTTTTCTAGTTTGCTGTTTTTTCAGTGTGATCCGATTGGTTCTATATCTCAAGTGAAAAAAGGGTGCACTCAAGATTATATTGTGATATATGACAATGTTGGTATTGGGTTAAATGAATCACCTAATTGTTAGGAGCAAATGCTCTGAATAGGGAAGGTGCCGCTACTGTAGTAAGGAATGTTAGCTCAAAAACATGAAATTTAAGTGGTAAAGGAATATACCAGCGCAAACGTCATAAAGGTACTTTAGTCAAATATATAACATAATCACATACAAGTGCTACACAAGGAATTAACAGTGATACATTGTTACCGGACTCCCATAGACATCATGGAGACAACGCCAAGCTTTAACAGATGATTGTATGTCCACACATGGATAGATGATATGGCCGGAAGGGAAGGTACCCGCTCCTGGCTAGGTAGTGCTAACTGTCCCATAGGAGGTGGAAGGGAGAGGCAGATCTGGCCTCACATGACCCGCAATTACAATGCCTCCGTCAGACAGGCACTCACAACGCGGCAAATGGAGATCAGCTCCGGTAGGGAAAGCACCCACCCCCGGTCCTCCACAATGGGCTCTGCACATCTCCGTCAACTGGACATATGTGGGTGTGGACAAAATCACCTGCACTGCTACCACAGCTGTGGAGGAATAGCTCAAGGCAGCAGTGTTGCTTGGAAAGCCGATAGCCAGTGAGGCAATTAATACCTGATATAGCTAACAGACTGTAAAGCTAAACAGTGTAACTTGGAAATGGTCAAAGAGACCAATATAAAATAGCACACAATCTATTCCAACGCGTTTTGTAGCTGTTGCTACTTCATCAGGGTTCTGGATCTCAAGAACTAAACTGTGAAAGGAATAAACCTGTCCTGGTTTATCAACTAATGCTTGTCGCTGTCTGACTTACTGACTTTTTTTCTTGCAAGGACACAACTTCCCCCACCATTGTATCATGTATATCCAGAAAAGATCACTAGTTCATACACGTGCAAACATGTGTACAGTATACACAACAGATAACAAAGAACAGATAATAACAAAACAGTAATTCCTTGGCGCACTGTCAGATATTAAACCTGGCAAAATGAATGCAGTCCCATGGCTTTGATGATGGTAAAATATTATGTCCACAGTCCACAGTGCTCGATTCCTTTGGATTAAAGACTGATCTGGGAATACAAAGACAGAACAACCATTGCGCAGTGCCCTATGGTCAGTTCAGCTCTCCCCCAGCGTTGCCAGCTACTTACTTAAAAGTAGATAAAAATGGGCCTCAAAAGGTATCTTTACTTTCTTCACGGTTGGCTCCGACTGGATGTTGTGGCTGGCAACGAAAGCCTCACTCCAAACCCACGTCAGCGACACCACAAACCGTATAAGAAGGAAAGATGGGCACCAATAGTGTGATACCAAACATTTATTGCTGAAAACAACAGGGTAAACAACAATGCACTCACATGCCGTTATGCCCTATAAGCAGCATACAACGTGCCGTCCGCTCACATGGGAGGATGCCGGGGTGATGCAGGAGGAGGCTGGAGTTGGCGTGAATCCCCGCTTCGTGGCCGCGACTCGGAGCGCCTCGTCCTTCCTCTGATGACGTCACCGCTGATCGACCCCTTCTCCTCTCCAAACGTATGCACGTTGTACCACGTACTGAAGGCTCCACCCTACGCGCGTTTCGTGACTGCTGACGTCACTTCTTCAGGGGTAATGAAGAAGTGACGTCAGCAGTCACGAAACGCGCGTAGGGTGGAGCCTTCAGTACGTGGTACAACGTGCATACGTTTGGAGAGGAGAAGGGGTCGATCAGCGGTGACGTCATCAGAGGAAGGACGAGGCGCTCCGAGTCGCGGCCACGAAGCGGGGATTCACGCCAACTCCAGCCTCCTCCTGCATCACCCCGGCATCCTCCCATGTGAGCGGACGGCACGTTGTATGCTGCTTATAGGGCATAACGGCATGTGAGTGCATTGTTGTTTACCCTGTTGTTTTTAGCAATAAATGTTTGGTATCACACTATTGGTGCCTATCTTTCCTTCTTATACGGTCTGTGGTGTCGCTGACGTGGGTTTGGAGTGAGGCTTTCGTTGCCAGCCACAACATCCAGTCGGAGCCAACCGTGAAGAAAGTAAAGATACCTTTTGAGGCCCATTTTTATCTACTTTTAAGTAAGTAGCTGGCAACGGTGGGGGAGAGCTGAACTGACCATAGGGCACTGCGCAATGGTTGTTCTGTCTTTGTATTCCCAGATCAGTCTTTAATCCAAAGAAATCGAGCACTGTGGACTGTGGACATAATATTTTACCATCATCAAAGCCATGGGACTGCATTCATTTTGCCAGGTTTAATATCTGACAGTGCGCCAAGGAATTACTGTTTTGTTATTATCTGTTCTTTGTTATCTGTTGTGTATGCTTTGTTGTACATGCCTTGTGGATAGGCTTGTTTTTTATTCCTGAGGCAGCCACTCCCCAGTCATCACCTATAGGGTTTCCCCCAAAGGGGATTCTCTCTTGTATTTTAGAGCACTTATTCATTTCAATTAGTGTATAAGTTAGGTTAATAGGTTGAGCGCTGATTATATGTTTTAGTTTAATTTTTTTACCACAATGTGTACAGTATGTCTTTAATAATAGGAATTTTTGCCTCGTTTCGTTCTGCCCCGTCCTCCTCCCAGTTTGCTCTTGTCTAAAAAAGGTGAGAAACATCACCCTCAAGTCTGATTTAATTGGGATGAGGAGATGTCCGAATCATTCCCTGATTTAAAATGAAAGCCTGATGCCCATGTGTTTGTTTTTCCTTATTGGAAGATTGCAGCTGAATGTGTGAGTAAAAGATACAGCACCCTTACATTTGCTGATATTAAGCCTAGACAAATAAAACACACATTGAAACAGGAAATTGCTGTTGCAGAGGGTTTATGAATTCATTTTTTAACACACTTTTTGTAATTTTTGCAAAAAATAATAGTAGTTGTCAATTAGCCAAATATATAGTACATCATGGCAATGCATCAAAATACAGTACACTACACATACATCAGGTCAGTAAGCATTAAATGATAACTGTCTATAACACAATCTATCATTATTTTAATTGCACAGATTTAAGAGGGTTTTCATGATAGATGTCATGTTTAAATAAAATGTCAAATCCCCTTAAGTTTGGATGAAAATAGATTTCACCAGCAACAAAGGAAAGGTTTTTTTATAGTAAGGGCAGTTACAATGTGGAATTCATTACCCATGGAGACTGTGATGGCAGATACAATAGATATCTTCAAAAAATAGGTTGGACATCTTTTTTTTTTTAGAAAGGAAAAGGTATATGGGGATATACCAAATAAGTAAACAGGGGAAGACTGTTGATTCAGGGAGAAATCTGATTGCCATTATTTGGGTTCAGGAAGGAATTTATTTTCCCCTGTGACAGAGTCACTGACTCAGTAGGCTGGAACCGTGAAGTAAGTGTGCTTTCCAGTCCACAGAGCGTTAATTCTTCAAAGAGAAGCCAGCAGCAGCTGCTAACTAATGGAGTTAATCAGCCTGTCTGAATGAGGAAGTGTTTTCAAAGACACAGGAAGCTGCTATGCTGAGAGACTGTTTTCCCCAGAGAAGGGGGATCTATAAGTGCTCCCCAGCTGCAGAAGCTGGCACAGAGGAGGTCTCTGGGCTCAAGGTGGGGCTGAATTCCCCTAGGAAGAAAGGACGCAAGGCCATGCTGAAGCAGTGGCGTCTACTCCAAAGGACAGATAAGCAAAAACACTTTATTGTTGTATGCAGAGACTGTGTTACCTTGTTCCATATACCAGGGCATGTTTTGGCTTCGGAACCAGCTTAGCTGGCCATGCAGTTAGTGAGGGTGAAAGCTATGGTGTACTGTAGTTAGCTTTCCCTAAAGGGAATAGGTGTTTATTTCCTATGTTTTATTATGATTTAAAGGGACAGTACCCATTATGTTTATTTGTTTGTGGTTAATAAACCACTACAGTTAAAGCTTTACACAGTGTCTAGCATCTTACTGACCCTGCCGCGAGGTCCTCCTGCCACACCCCTTATGAGATATCATTGGATGATGTGTCACTGAGGTTTTTTGTTTGCCTTCCTCTCGATCAATATACTGTAAGTAGGGATATAGGATAAAGTATCTGTCGTCTAAATTTAGCACAGGTTGAACTTGATCGACATATGTCTTTTTTTCAACCTCATCAACTGCGTAACTATGTAACTGTGTTACATCAAATACAGCCTCTGTAGTGGAAATTATATACTGTAGGTCCATCTTCAAAAAAATAGTGTCAGAGGTTTTCAACTCCAGATGTCAAGGAGCACTAAGTGCAGGGTTTAAGGATATCTGCTTATTATCACAGATGCCCAATCATTTTCACTGGACCCCCTGTGCTCAAGTATGGGGCATCCTTACAACCTGCCCTGTTAGTGCCCCGTGAGAACTGGAGTTGGGAAACTCTGCTTTAGGTCATACTTTAGGGTCAACTGTACATGCATTTACTCACCTTAAATACTTAGGTTACTGAATAGAAAGGCCTACAAACATATAAGGCATGTTGTTGAGCTGTTGTTTCTTTTACTCTGCCAATGCAGTATACTGTACACAGCTTTAATGATGCACGTAATTTATTATTGTGCTTCAGTGATAATAAAAAACTATTTGGCTACGGGCTACATTTTGCTGTTGGCTATCTGTTTTGTCTGTAGTCTTTTGCAGTTTATCAATAAAATACAATTTAGTACGTACCGGTATCCTTAAAAAAATGTTCACACAAATGTACAGTAATTGAATATAAGCCATATAAAATTCTGCTCAACCTAAAATGATAAGAGGGAAATATACCACGAAATACCTAAACCGCTTTCCCTCAGCCATCCAACAAAGAGCCCAATCAAACATTTACCAAGACAAAGAAGGGGAACTAAGGTGCAGGCCAGGGGTGGGCAACTCCACTCCTCGGGGGCCACCAGCAGGTCAGGTTTTAAGGATTTCCAAGCTTCAGCACAGGTGGCTCAATCTTCAACTGATGCACTGATTGAACCAACTGTGCTGAAGCACAGGGATATCCTTAAACCTGACCTGTTAGTGGCCCGAGGACTGGAGTTGCCCACCCCTGGTCTAGGCTGCACACTATAGGCCTAACTAATTTAGACCAATTTGTCACATATGATGTGGATTGTTTTACCAATATTCACTATGTATTTAAAGTATACAACATATAAAATACTAAATTGATATCCACACTATTACTTACATATTAAAATACAAGACTAAGAAAAAGGACAGAAAAGATCAATAGTTCATAGATATAAAAACATAAGTGTTATTAAAAAAACCATATGGGTGATGTTGAAATTTAAAGCTGGTTCTCCTTTTGGCTAAATAATTGACATGTCCCGTCTACTGTGTACTAGAATTCAAGGAAGATATTTAGGGTCTTTCTTATACCCCAGGACATCATGCACTGCAGCATGTATTTTGGGATAACAGCAATTATAAAGCCAACTGTCTGTACCCAAACAGGCTACAGAAAAACAAGAAGAGGCAACAGAACAAAGAAGGTGCATGACACATCGAATATATTCAAGATTAAAGACAAACGTGAGATGTACTGTTTGCAGATTGTAAGAGTCAAATACAAGATGCAGTCTAAAAAGAAGGGCATTATGACATGAAAGCGAGTACTAAGCAGAGTGCCAATAGCAATTAAAGTGTTCAAACCACATCAAGTAGAACTGTGTGAATGAGTCATGTGAGTTTATTAACTTTCACTTTGGCAGATGGATATTGATATGTTGTCTTACAATACTCATGTCAAATCAAACGTTTATTGTTGCAATTCAAAAAGGGACCAGTTTTAAATGCCTGTGTACATCAGTGGATACCAACATAGCTTTGTAATGGTTAATGTGTTTAGGACCATAATTAGTAAGGAGTGATAAGCCATAAGGCAGGGGTTCTGAACTCCAGTCCTCAAGCCCCCCCCCCCCCCCCAACAGGTCCTATTTTGAGGATATCACAGCTTAAGCACAGGTGGCTCAATCAGTCCCAGCGTCAGCACAGGTGGCTCAATCAGTCTCAGCTTCAGCACAGGTGGCTCAATTCGTGGCTCAGTCTTCAACTGAGCCACTGATTGAGCCACCTGTGCTGAAGCTGGGATATCCTCAAAACCTGACCTGTTGGGGAGTCTTGAGGACAGGAGTTGAGAACCACTGCCGTAAGGAACCTTATTACCCACTCACACTTATGACTTACAGTACCATTACTGAGTAAAGATGTAGCTCAAGTTAATATTCCTGCTGCCAGGGGAATGCGCGGAATCCTGACCGCAGCACACAGCAGGGAATCTGTCTGTAGGGAGTTCCACTCAGGAAGAACAGACCAGTCCCTCCGCAGGAAGCCGCAGCTTCTACTGTGTCCCCCACCTCTTCCCCACCAGTGCAAGATTTTTGTAACACTTTCCTGTTTGTGATAATTTGTTGCCAATATTCCCAGTAATTTGAACTGCAAACTGTATCAATAGATAATGTTACTTTAGTAATATAAGAATACATTGTAGCTGCTGAGTTACACTGACTGAAGGATTGATTTGAAACTGAAAGGCAGCCATTTAGTGAACCGTGAAAAAGCAGAATCTTTGCTGATCGATCACGAGAGAACTAATCCATCGGCAGCTTTGGTAATTAGTTTACAATAAAGGTAATCAAAGGCTGAATACAGTATATTAAAAGTGCCGCATGCCACTGCCCCTTTAACACCATATGAAAGGGAACTTACGGGTAAAATAATAATGTATTGTGGTACAGTGGGATACTTTTGGCAGCAATAACTTTTATTTTGTATTTAACACTTCAAGCAGCAAATCTTAAAGCTATAATAAAACGTCTCCTGGATTTGTGCCAATCCTTCAAGAGGCATTTCCCAGAAATCTCTAGACACAGAAGCTGTATAATTAACCTTGACATAGATAAAATAATGTAGAATAGATGAATGAAGCACGTTAATGATACAGTATGGATTCCCAGTTTTGCACATCTTATTTTGATCAATGCCTGAGGATGGAGGACTGACATGTACAGAATCTGCATTTTTTTATACAGATTCTGTAGATTAGGGGTTTAAAGACAACATTGTGGATTCAGGACCATATTTAGTAAGCGGTGCGAATTGTAGCAGCACTTCGGAAACATGTCCCTCAAGGAAATATCATTCTATTGCATGCTTTGTGTAATCTTACAGTACATACAATAAACATGTATAGTACACAGAATACAAAAACATTCTTGAAAACATTAGTATGATCATGGGATTCGCCAACTTAGGCCCGTAATATAGTGGCACGCGCGTGTGCCTGTGCGAGCGCTCGTGCACGTGACACACCCTTTTGTGTGTACGGTCCGTGCTGCTGTGAGCGACAGGCTTGGAAGGGTACTGTGTGTGTGTGTCACTGTCTGTGTGTGTCAGTGTGTGTGTGTCAGTGTGTTTGTGTGTCACTAGGGAAGCTGTGTGTGTTTAAATTAAAAAAAAAAGATATGCTGTGAGAATAAATTATTTATTAATATTGTGCAACTTTGACAAATATATATATATATATATATATATATATATATATATATATATATATATACACACACACACATACATATATACACATACACACATACTGTACACACATACACACATTGCAGACACTGAACGGTAGCGGTGTGAAAACTTACTTTTTACAGTCTTCCCCCCGATCGCCCGCCTCCACGCTCACTGCCATGCGCGGCCCTTGCATACAATGGCTGGCCAACCACAGCAAATTATAAGTGCCGCGCGCTGCGCCGCCCTCCATATTAGGCTGGTTCTATAGTGCGGGGGCGTGCTACGCCATGCGCGCGCACGGCATTTATAGATGGCTGAGGTCAGCCAGCCCTTCTATACTGTTCAAGGGCCGCGCGCCCACGGCAGGGAGCGGGGAAGACAGTGGGAAGGATGTGTGTGTGTGTGTGTGTGTGTGTGTGTGTGTGTGTGTGTGTGTGTGTGTGTGTGTGTGTGTGTGTGTGTGTGTGTGTGTGTGTGTGTGTGTGTGTGTGTGTGTGTGTGTGTGTGTGTGTGTGTGTGTGAGAATGAGTGCACAAATAAAGAAAAATATTTATGAAACTTATTTAGGATTTTTTTCACTCACACAAATCATGCACACACATATACTCACACACACACACACATATACACAGTACCTGTAGCTCCCGGCTCTATAACAGGAAAAAGCCTGTGGCACGTGCACGCGCGTGCGCACGGCCGCATGCAGTATAGAGCGGGGCTTACGGGCCTAAGAAGAACGTGCATCTCTTCACATACAAATGCAAATTTCTATAAAGTAAGACTGGATGATGAAATACAAGACAAATTAGCACTCAGGCTTATTTCCATTCATTAACCAGATTTTGTTGCAATCACCAAATGGTAGTAAAATATAAATCACAATGAGCAATCAATGGCAGAACAATGCCACTGAACAGCTTTTGTTGACCAAAGAGCCTAAACAGAGGGATAATTTAGCTGACAGTGCTAGAATGGGGCATGGATTTCTGCATCTCTGGAAAACCTACATTGTTTTGAATTTTGGGTTTTGAGTGCCACATTTTCTGTGACAATTTACAAGGTCTATAAATGAAGCTGTCCAATTTTACTACTATTATTACTAATATGTAAATATATTAGATCATAAACTGTACAAAGAAAGCACTGGCATACAGGCATTATTATTATGATTATTATTACGTGCGCTAAAAATATCTTTGTTTATATGTGTGACAAATTATATAGAAATTGTATAAAATTATCTCTCAAGAAAACTATATATATGCTGCAGGTACAGGGTGGGACATCACAGTGTAGTGCAGGTACAGGGTGGGACATCACAGTGTGGTGCAGGTACAGGATGGGACATCACAGTGCGGTGCAGGTACAGGGGGCGGACATCAGTGTGGTGCTGGTACAGGGGGGGGACAACACAGTGTGGTGCAGGCACAGGGGGGGGGGACACATCAGTGCGGTGCAGGTACAGGGGGGACACATCACAGTGTGGTGCAGGTACAGGAGGACACACATCACAGTGTGGTGCAGGTACAGGGGGGCACATCACTTTGTGGTGCAGGTTCAGGGGACACACATCACAGTGTGATGCAGGTACAGGGGGAGGGGCGGTGTCCTTGCCTGTATCGGCACACACACACACACACACACAGTATGTTACACCAGGGGTATAGCAGACTTAAGGATTTGGAGGCTAGGTTTGGAATCAAAACTTTTGAGCAAATTAAATCGGACAAGGACATCCCCAATTCGGAATTATTTCAGTACCTCCAGATCAAGGCCTATTATAATAAAATTTCTCCACGTACACCATTGACGAATTTAGAGAAAATCTTTATTTTGGAAACAGATACAAGGGGAATAACCTCTCGAATGTACAGAGAAGTGGTCTGTTCTGGGGATGAGAACCCACAGAAGCCCCAATATATAGCTAAATGGGAAGCAGACCTGAGAGAAGAGCTAGATGGGGAAGAGTGGGACAAAATAAATATAGCGATGGCAAAAAGCTCAATCTGCACGACATTAAAGGAGAACACATATAAGGTCCTAATGAGGTGGTATCTCACTCCACTTTAACTATCTAAATATGTTCCAGGTTACTCCCCATTGTGCCCTAAACAATGGAGAGAGCCAGCAGACTTATTGCACATGCTGTGGTCTTGCCCTCGTCTTACACCCTTGTGGGAACAAATTAAAGATTGGCTACAGAGGATTGGGGGCCTCGACATCCCTAAGGACCCGTGGCTGTTTCTGCTGAACAGACCAAAGCAGGGTATATCCAGATCTACTCTTTAAGTTAATTGCCCTTCTTGCAATGACAACGAGGTGCAAGATCGCAGTATTGTGGAAGCAAAATTAGATTCCAACCGTGGCCAAGATTAGAAACAGAATTTGGTTTGTGTGCCAGATGGAGAAGCTTACAAGTCTAGTTAATGACTCTGGTGATAAATTCCAAAAAGTCTGGTGGTCCTGGCTGGCCCACAGACATCCCAGGAGTGAATACCATCATGGTGTTGCTTTGATAGCTCCAAATGCATTCTCCTTTGACTAGTGGACGGAGAATCCAATGTATAGAGGGACTATAGGGCCGCACGGGAGTCAACATATCTGGGATCTCAGGAAGAGGAGGCAGAGTTGGTTGGTGCAACAAAAGCCAGCTGGGGGACCTGGTGCCTATATGGTGGACGTGTCCCGGAATTAGACTGTTCTGGGGTATGATCTGGTGGAGGAGATGGTCGGAATGGAGGTCTCATTAGATCCTGTGACTTTTCCTGCTTGGAAAACCTATTGAAGGGTTCTCCCTCCAAACTAAGAAATTGATGTCATTCATCTAGACGGCAGACCGCTGCGAAATTGCGGCAAAATGGAAGAAGCTTAAGCCACCTAGCAAACAGTCGGGGCTTAACAGAATCAGAGAAGTTAGACTTATGGAGCTACTGTCAGCAAGACTGACCCAAAATGTCGAAAAATTTGATCAAATCTGGGAAGCATGGCCCCATACATAAAATCTTCTCTAGAAATATAGCTTGCACCGGCTGTCTGCCTGGGGGTGGGGTCTCCGAGGGGGGGCCCTGCCTTCCCACCCTCTATTCTCTTCCCCTCCCCGATCCCTTGTTCCCCGTTCCACTACATTCCCACCCTTCCCTGTCTCTCCCCTCCCTTCTACTTCCTCTCTTCTATAGGTCTATCCTTTTTCTCCACACGCAAAAGAGGAAAGACTAATTTCCCAAGTGAGACACTCTCCCCTCTGGCTGGAGGAGTGAGAGGGTGTATAAGACTGACGAAGATATAGGAGGGGCTCTTCAAGTGCAAGCCGAACGCATTTTATAAAGTGATGATCTGTACCCTTTCCTCTGTGTAAAACCAATAAAAAATGTGAAACAAAAAAAACCACAACTTGTAGCATTTTCACTCTAGCTCAGCGGTGGCCAACTCAAGTCCTTAAGGGCCACCAACATGTCAGATTTTAAGAATACCCCTGCTTCAGCACAGGTGGCTCAATCAGTGGCTCAGTCAAAGACTGAGCCACTGATTGAGTGAAGCAGGGATATCCTTATACCTGACCTGTTTGTGGCCTGTGATTATTGAAGTTGGCCACCCCTGAGCTAGCAGATAAGCAAAATGCATTTCCCAAATAGAAACCAAGAGAAATATATGATACCAGTTCAAATCTATATTACAAGAATGTTTGTTGTCCCTTTTATCAGAAATTGGTTCTTACTGTAACACTTGGTATCACCAATGCCTAATATCTCCCCTTGTGATGAATTATCATACTGAGTGGAAACATTTACTGTCAATAACATGATGTTGTGTTTTGTACATAGTAAATGCTTCCACTGTGTTGCTACTTTGAAGTTTAAGGAAGTTAAACTAAAATGAAATAAAGGTTAACCACAATTTTGCATTTCTACTAGAGCTTATTCCACGTAAGAAGCACAACAAATCTCTATCAAAATAATGTTCACCCCACTAAACCACTCCGGCATCATTATGGACATGAATGATCTCTAGGTCAGAGGTTCATAACTCCAGACTTCAAAATAACTAATTGTGCAGGTTTAAAGCCGCACTAGCTGCTGTTTTTTTTTAATTTGATTTAATATGTGCATCAATACAATCTACACAATGATAAGTAATTAGCTAAGTTGCCAATCGATCCGTTCTCCTGCTATCGATCGGCGAAGATTCGGCTTGGGGGTTCACTAAATGGCAACAGAAGAGGACCAAAGATGCAAAGTTCTGTGGGGAAGATCATGTGACCAGGCAGTCACTAGATACAATTGGTGCACTGCTACAGAGAGGGCAGGGCTCAAAAAGGGGTGTGACAGCTTGTTTCAGAAGAGGATGGGGATGTGACTTTGTAAATGTTTGCTATAGAAACTAAAAATGCTTTTAACATTATAATACATTAGAAATGTCATTCAGAGTTGTTTTTTAAAATGCTGCAAGTATTTTCTCATAGTATAGAACTGATTGGCCCAATCATCTTGACTGAACCAGCTGTGCTCAACTGGGGTATCGTTACAACCTGCACCGTTAGTGCTCTTTGAGGATTCTGCTCTAGGCCCTCTGTAGAGATGTGCAAACTTTTTGAAAAAATTTGCAAGCACAGTAAAACTTACAATTTTTCACTACCTGTATTCTTTAAAAAGTGTGTGAGGTCACATGACCACGGTGCAATTTGCCATACAGTATGATCTTGTTTTTTGATAAAAGTTATTTTAAAATGTTGCCCCCTCTTTGATGGCTATACAGGGTTAACTTTCTTAATGGCTTAACTGGGTGGGATCACTCATGGTTCGCCCCTCCCCTTTCCACCCAATGACCAGTGATGTCACCAGATGAAGCCCCAACCTTTGTTCTGGAAGCAGGTTCTTCAGAGTTCTGACTGGGGTCCTCACTGTGAGTCCTGTAAATAGAAGTCATGGTCCTCTTAAGGTTGCCTATATAATGAGCCTATGCTCCTTTGAATCTGCCTTCACGGGAGCTTCAAAATGCACCTGTATTCTTTAAAAAGTGTGTGAGGTCACATGACCACGGTGCAATTTGCCATACAGTATGATCTTGTTTTTTGATAAAAGTTATTTTAAAATGTTGCCCCCTCTTTGATGGCTATACAGGGTTAACTTTCTTAATGGCTTAACTGGGTGGGATCACTCATGGTTCGCCCCTCCCCTTTCCACCCAATGACCAGTGATGTCACCAGATGAAGCCCCAACCTTTGTTCTGGAAGCAGGTTCTTCAGAGTTCTGACTGGGGTGCTCACTGTGAGTCCTGTAAATAGAAGTCATGGTCCTCTTAAGGTTGCCTATATAATGAGCCTATGCTCCTTTGAATCTGCCTTCACGGGAGCTTCAAAATGCATCAGTTTCTGTCTACAATGGGTTTCAACTTCATCCTTTTCAATGGGTAACAGAAGTAAAGTTTCTCCTCTGGCTATTGTCGGAGCCTTCTAGAGGCGGAATCCCCTGATATTTATTGTGTCATGTGTTTTCCCTTTTTTTTGCTACAAAAATGCGCAAACTTTGCTATATGTTTATAAATAAATGTGGACAATTTGCAAACTGAAACGTGACCATCTCTATTCCTTACACGCCAACATTTTAGACATAACAGTTTGAAAATCTAGATCTAGCTAATCAGTGTTTCTTCTGTACCAAACATTTCTTTAAATATTGAAAATGTAATGTCACAGGAGACCAGTACTTTTACACCGAAAACATCGGGATCACTAGCACCAGACGGGACAAAGTTGCTGAATAAAACTAGGTTTATTCTGGCAAGCCAGCAGACAAAACAAGATACAACACCAACTGGGGACCTGGAGGGTAGACTCTAGCCTCGCTAGGTGCAGGGGCCTGCTTCAAGTAGGCTTTCCAGTCTGCTCTTGTCCAGGATATCAGAGTGCTGATCACGCAGCAGCCACTCTAACATATATCTCCAGCTGGTCACAGTCAAGATCCAAACTCCTTCCCAGAATGTCTCTCAGGTAGACTAGTGCTCTGATCAGTAGTGCCCCTTATATAGCCGTCGGTGGCTATCCTTTACATTGGACAGGGGCTGCTGGCCAACTAGAGCACGGATTGAGTTGGTGCAACCAAAGCCAGATGAGGGGGCATGCTAAGGCACTCTAGACCTCCCACTGGGTAGGAGCCACAGAGTCTGCAGAGAACAAAGGCTCTCCTTCCTAAGACCCCATCCCCAGACCTGATTATCCACTCTTCCTTACTCACCAAATGTCTTGACACCTTTGTCTCAATCCTGCAGTCCAATTCAAGTGCTTAGGCTAAGTTAATTGCCCAGTCTGATAGCTTAGAAATGATCACATACAATCCATATTTACAGGGCTGACCCTCACAAATACATTGCAGTGCTTACATATAGATCACAAAACACTTTGCTTCATATTGCTTGCTCACTAGACTGGGGGATTGCATTAACAGGGAATAAAGTCCTTTGGAGTACATTCTTACATGCATAGTGCATTACACATTCCCTGTTCTCCTCCAGGTATTAAATACATTTGGCTGAATTTAACATTACTGAGACAGCCAGGTAGCATGGTTTATGGGGTAGCTAGCTGGGCTTTACCGTTATTTGGTGATGCCAGCCACCCCTACCATCACATGTAAACTTTATAACACTTTTCTGCCAGAGGGGTTTAACACCACATAATTCATAGTTGGAAGAGCTTACCATGGAGCTACCAAGAATAGCCACCCCCAAAAATGTCCTAATGTATTTCATTATGATTCCACATGCCTTTTTCAGGGCTACTACTTTGCACTGGGTGATGTCACGGCTTCCTATTGGCCCACAGGCACAGGAGCTTTGAAAAGCGGCCATTACGCAAACTCTGCTACCCTAGCGGGAACGACTACCAGCACTCACTGTGGAGGTAAGTATCTCCGGAAGTAGGGGGTCCCCGGAGGTGAAATTAATGGGGTTCAGCTCCAGAGACCCCCTGCTACAAACCTGTGTTAAAAAAATTAAAAATGTGTAAAAAAATCACCCTCTTGAATTGCTTCTTTAAACCTTTCACCTTGGTGTGAATACGTTAATGAACGTTTAGCACTAAACTGCAAATATAAGGGTTAGGAGCGTTCTAGTGGTTGGTTATTGTACGTCATTGTCTTCGTATGTGTATTAAATCCCAGCGTCTGTTTCTCCGTGTTGCCTGAGTTCCAAAATTAGATTTCAAGCATTACAGAACAGAGGCACACACCTAAAAAAACACCTACATAATAAAAGCATATTAATATTAAAGGATTGTTTTCCTTCCCATAAGGCAAGGGTGGGCAACTTCAGTCCTAAAGGGACATGAACAGGTCAGGTTTTCAGGATATCCCAGCTTCAGCATAGGTGGCTCAATCAGTCCCCACGTCAGCACAAGTGGCACTCAGTCTTTGACTGAGCCTCTGATTGAGCCACCTGTGCTGAAGCAGGGATATCCTGAAAACCTGACTGGCTGGTGGCCCTTGAGGACTGGAGATGCCCCCCCCCCCCCGCCATAGGGGTCCGAATAAGCACAATATAGGGGATTCTGTTGCCACAAGCAATAAGTTTTATTATATGGATGAATTAATGTGGCTAATTAATGTGACTTTCATAACAAGCAATTTTAAGAAGAGGATATCATGTTCTAAATATATCCAGTGTAATATTTTATTAACTGTTTTATTGGCAAAAAAAAGTCAATGTGTATTGAATAATAGTAACATGGCCTCATTAAAAACATACGCTGAAACGCTGTTTATATTTCAACAAACCTCATGTCTCAAAGGTCAAATGATCCAGTTCAAATACAGTTGAGTTTCAATTGATTTAAACATACTCCCGTTATTGAAAGTCTACCTTACATTTAAAGGTGCAATCCATGCAATATCCTACGTGTTTTTTTGTATATACATCAGTTCTGTAGTATTAGACAAAACTTACTCTATTATTATTATTATTAGTAGAAGTAGTAGTAGTAGTATTTTTAATTCATCTCTTAATGCCATTTTTTTTATGAGTTTTAATATACTGAACAACTTTGATTTCTATAGCAGGTTTTAGCCCACCTCCCCAGCAGGGCAAGTTCATTGTAACACTTTCCTGTTTGGGATCATTTGTTGCCAATGTTCCCAGCAGTTTGAGCTGTAAACTGTAACAGTAGATAATGTTACCTTAGTAATATCAGTGATACGTTGTAGCTGCTGAGTTACACTGGCCTGAAGGATTGATGTAAACTGAAAGGCAGCCATTTAGTGAACCCTGGAAGCAGGATTGCTGCTGATTGATCACGGGAGAACTAATCGATCAGCAGTTTTTTTAATGTATTTTTTATTTAAAGAGCCACTTGGATTGCCTCTTTTAGATAGACAAAATATATAACTTTTATTATAGTACTGTGAATGTGGCAGCTTATTTACTGATTGGACTACAATTACTTTCGTTTGAGTAGCATTGTCTCAGCCATATTACTTAGCCATACTGAACGTAGCAATCACGATGTAGGCATTTTCCAGAGTGCACAAATGCCTTGAGAATTAAATTCTGTAGGTTGCTTAACCCTGTTGATATAAGTAATGGAATTAAGTGGCAATCTCTGGTAAGCATCAGTGTGTGGTAATGTCATTTTCTATTAATGATGTATCCCACATTACTCCACTACAGAATAGATTAAACACTGCATACTGTATATGTGTCATATAAATGAATAATAATGACCAAAGTGGAGGAAGGACTTCTGCAAGCTTCCAGGATACATGATGGTGTTTTTGGGTACCAAGAAGAAGAAGAATAAAATAATTGATATCTCAGCAGAAAATAAAACAAAGGGAATAATGCTGAGTTAGTACTTTGTTACAGACATAAGGATTAAGACACGGTTTTATATCAGGGTTAATTACTACAAGAATGTAGAAGTGTCTTTTCTTTCTCTCTGTGTTTATTCTAGAAACTGGAGTTCCTTGTGTACTTGTACAGTGCTGTATATAGATTGATTCAAAACCTCGGGTCCCCCACAATCTCAGGTTTAAACACTACACCAGAAACACTTATTTGCTACAAAGCTGTTTTGGGGAAGCTTGATAAACCTTTGAAGATCAACAGCCCTCAGAAGTGGCTCAGTGAGTAAGGATGCTGACTCTGTAAACAACACTGAGTGTGAATTAGCGTGGAGCCTGGCTCAATTCCCGGTGTCAGCTCCTTTTGACCTTGGGGAAGTAACTTTATCTACCTGTGCCTCAGACACCAAAACCATAGATTGGTCAGGGACTGTGTTTGTAACATTGCTATGTGCTGCATACCGTGCGCTATACTGTAATTATGACACGCTATATGAAATAAAGTTATTATTATTCAGAATGCTGTAATTCTGCTTCTCTATGCTCATTAACATTTGGTCCCATTCATTTGAATGGAGCTGTACTCTTGTCCAGCCTCGGGAAGTAACCTTACTGCATATTGAATAAGGGACCTATTTTATAGTCCTGGCACCTTATAATTATTTTCTTCTGCTGACTATACTGTATGTGTGCGACACTTTTGCCTGAGGTCGTAAACCGTGAGACATTTGCACTTTGAGTCACAAACAAAATCAGAGGGCTGAATCTGGTCTGCAGGTGATTAACCCCGAGTGTTATTCTGCTAATTTGTGAATTGCTACATCCGGTGGCAAAATTAACTAACACCGCAAAATTCCCCTTAATGGAGAAATAGCGGTTCAGTGAGCAAAGACACGGCCTCTGCAAACAGTGACACCGAGTGTGACTCAGGGGGACCTGGTTCTACTCCCGGTGTCAGCTCCATGTGACCTTGAGCAAGTCACTTTATATCCCTGTGCCTCAGGCACCAACAACATAGATTGTAAGCTCTATGGCGCAGGGACTTGTGCCTGCCAAATAATAACAATAATCTATGTACAGCACTGCATACACTGTCAGTGCAATACAGGAAAAATACAATGATCAATGCTGAGACTATAAATAGGACATGCCACGTATCACTCCCTGTGTAGCGATATGTCACTAAAAGCTGATAACACTATTATCATTTGGTGACATTATTAACCTGTTGAGGCCGGGTGAAACGCTTCACAAGGATTGGAATTTAGGGGGGAGGGAGATGCTTAAGTTTGGACAGTTTCACATATCTCTCCTATTGACCTGAGAGATGTCTTCTGCTAGAAAAGGTCACTTAGGCTGAAAGTGAGCTGCTTTTATCATGGAAGTAATAAAAGCCAGTTAAGGACAGCTGGGATCTGGAGCTTCATCCTTCAGTTCTTAAAGTACCTGAATTTATTTATTCATCCATTCATTTATTGCCCTGTCTGTTTATTTACCATTCCCTCTGCTGTGACTTCTCTACATCATCTGCCTTACACTGTATTGTTAGCTTGCTTTCTACATGTGGGTTAAATTCCTGCAATATTCTGTAAATCAGTATTGCTGCCCTGAGGAAGAGAGGAGAACTCTCGGAAGCTTGTCTTATAATATCTATTGGTGATCCAAATATAAAAGGTATCACCTAATGCTGAAGTACTCATTGACTCTGCACTATCGCAACTGGACCAACACAGCTATTTCTATTTAATTCATGAAAATTGAAACAAATAAATAAAACAGAATTATGAGGCTAGATAGGTGGCTCAATCATTATGACCGAGCCACTGATTGAGCCACCTGTGCTGAAGCAGGGGTATCCTTAAAACCAGACCTGTTGGTGGCCCTTGAGGACATGGTAGCCCTTGGTGGCCCTTGAGAAGTGGAGTTGGCCGCTCCTGTAATAGACACTGTTATGAGACATTATTATTATGGAAAACCTACTGTACAATATGATAAACCCTTCTGTCTAACGCCGTGTCTTCCTGTTCTGAGCAATGTTCTGTTCCACACAGTCGGTGCTGAAAAGCAACGCATTCAGGTACCTCATGCAAAATACAGCTTGGGCATCACTAATATTTTATTACGTGAGCAATAAATAAAAAGGTTACATTGAACCGGAGAGCACAAGTCAGCACAGAGATGCTGCTGCAGGCTCTGGTGACCTCACCTGTTGTATGGAAATCACCAGAGCGATAGTTGCCTGGTGCAGATGTGGTTGCTATGGGGATGAAATCACACGAGTATTCCATCTGCTGAAAAAGGCCCAGCTTGGAAACCCCCACACAGATGAGCCATAAAGAGGAACTAAGCAAAGAACTCATCCTGTTATGGATACCGACTTGAAGAAGCCACAGTCTAGATACCTCTAATGTGTACTTATTTTCTGATATAGCGCTGACAGTGTAAGCAGCTATGTACATAGCATTAAGCAGGCTCAATGTCTGCCTTTGTAGAGATTATAATCTTGTTTTTGGTGTCTCAGGCACCGGGAGTAGAGATGGGCGAATGTTTTGGCCGGATTTGGATCCGCAGTGGATCGGCAGGTTCCTTTGGTCAACGGATTTCAGTAGATCAATTTCAAAAAGGGCGACTCGCGTTTGCAGATTTTTTGTTTCTAATTACCAATACACTCTGCGGATTCAGCCACCCGTGGATGGATTTCTAGAATCGGCAGATTCAGCAATCCGTTGGCACATTCTGTATCCACTGTCGGATTTTGATGAATCTGCTTTGATTGAAATCCCCCAAATCCATTTGCGGATTTTATACCGCGAAATGTTTTTGGGGGCAACATCAACGAAAATCCGGGAGATAAGGTGGCTTTGCCTAAGGTCACACGGAGATCCGACATTGGCATTACGACTGAGTATATCCACTTCAAAGGCATTGAGTCACTTTTTCAGCCCATTGGAATAGGTACAGAATATTAAATCCAAAGAATATAAAATTCCCTCCTTAAAAGGGACTTGGAATAAGATAGACGGTTTTGAGCTCAACCGTTTTTCTTGTCACCGCCGACGCCAGTCTGATCACCTGCGGCAGCTCTGAGTCATCAATTCTGGTCTGCGCGCTCTTCTGGATCAAGGTGTAAGGTTACCTCAGCAGCCCCGTCCTCCACTTGTTTCACTTCAAATGATTCGTCAAGGGGGCGGAGCTGCGGCAGGCGATCAGAACGTGTCGGCGGTGGTGTTGGTGAGAACACTGCCGATCTCCTGCTCCAAACTGGCTTCGTTTGCTATAGAGTTTATATGTTATATATGTGATAAGGCCTAGGTACTGTAAGGAATCCTCACCTCAGTTTACTGATTACCTTGCCTTGCAGACATGTGCAGTCCTGGAACACTCCCCCTGGTATCTACTGCAGTTGTGCAAGCTATGACTGCAGTCCCAGCCTGGGCTCAGTCATTAGAGCAATGCTGTCACACGCCCCTTCTGCTATTGGTTCACTGACCTTTAAATACTGCATTCCCACAATGCTTCTCTGCCGAGCATAATCCTTCTTGGATGTTACCTGTGTTTTGCCACAAGGCCAGGCTTGTTCTCTCGTTACTGTTCTCTGTTATTGTTCTAGTTCACTGTACTCATTCCAGTTTCCTCCAGGCCTGCTGCTGCTACGCTGAGGCTGAGTTCCTGGTTCCTAGAGGCCTGCTTGTACCTTTGCGCTGAAGCACGGGGTTTCCAGTACTGCCTGGTGGTGTGCCCACTCCAGTCAGTCTTCCCTCTCCTAGACTGGTGCCATGGGCCGTGGACGCTACTCACGCAAACCCCGTTCCCGACCTGCAGTGATTGCGCTGAAGCAAAAGGACCAGCTTGATTTCCTGTTGCCGACTCCCTACTTGGACTACGACTACCCGGATATCTCCTACCCCGACTCTGGCTTGTCCAACAACTACGATGTTCTCTCCAATCCTGAACCCGGCCTGTTTGACTATGAACTGCACTCTCCGGACCAGTCTGCGCAGTCTAAGGTCGGTGATTTCACAACCCAACCTCAGCCCCACGGTCCGGCCCCGGTTTGTGGCAAGCAAAACCGTGACAGGTACACATACACCCACTTGCAAAGGAACACTGGAATTGCTGATGAAGAATATACACCTGCGATACATTAAATGAATGCTGTTGCCCTATCTGGGAAATGTGAGTGTATAGCTTCTACTATTCACACTTACCCCACACATATAATTATGATGAGCACAGTACTTTTGAATTTATTTTAATTTTTCCAGGTTGGGATCGTTCGGAAAATCCTGCTTTATTATTTATTATTTTTTTACATTTCATTGTGCGAACCTTCAATGTGCAAAGTTTGCTCTTCACGCGGCTGCGGCTGTGTGTGGAACAAAGCACCACCAATTTTTTTTTTTATTGTTATTATTTCACTTCCTTTTTTCGCCTCAAAACAAAACAAAAAGAAAAAGTTTGCAAAAACAACAAGAAGACTCCAATGTTTTTTTTCAGCAAAAGTAAGCTTTAGGCAGATCTCCATGAATTTGTAAGCAAAAAAAAAAACATTTGCGGGAGTTGTGAAGATTGACGAAGGTTTGCGTGAAGGTTTGCCGGACGAACTTCATTTTACGAATGTGTTATAACTGTTGCAATTGTGCAAGATCTTCAGGAAATGTTGAAACTGTATGGGTGCAGTTGTCACTGTGCAAAATAAGTGAGTGAGAACTTCAGTAGTATTTTATTTATTTGAGCTAATAGAATATGTAATAAAGACAGGTTTTTGGGAACCCTACTTTATCCATGTGGAGAGTGAACACTGCCTACTTTTCAAATATAAATATATATAAAACATAACGATTTTATATCTACAGTACATTTTCCTGGTTCCAGCTCATCCTTGATTGGTTTGAAGTCATGGGTGGATTGCCCTATCAGGCGATCGGGCCTGCCCCATTGGGAAGATTTTGCAGTGGACCATTGGTCCCCAGCTTCCTGACCACATGCAATACTCTCCTTATTCCTGTCGGCGCCGGGATCCAACTTCTGCCCGAAAGAAAGAAGCTAGAGGAGGGAGTTGGGGAGTCCCTGGACTGGCAGAACCGCTAGGTAAATGTGTGTGTGTTGAGTGGGGGGTGAGTGAGTGAGTGAGTGAGAGGGGGTCTTACCTTCTCTGGAGCGGCCTTCTTCCAGTAGCGTCGCGTTATCATGCCGACCCATCATTAAATGACGCCGGGACGGCACATGACGCATTACCATGACAACATGACATCACATGATGACGCGTTGGCATAACGATGCAATGTCACATGATGCTGCAACGCTGCAGGAGGAGGAACGATCGTCAAGGAATGACCAAGGCCAGCAGGTAAGTAGAATCCGCCCCTGATCGAGCTGTACAGTCATGTTGGTATTTTGTCGTGATCAGGCACTCTGTATTCAGAAATATTGACAGCTGATCCATTTGAAGCAATTCCACCGTTCGCCACTAAAGTTCTTCTTCTTCAAGAGTGATGCTAATAAGAGTAATTTCAATATTATTTGCATATCCAAATTAGCATATACCCCACGTATCTCAGGTGTGTTCCTGTTTGTGCACAGTGGTCTCTTCTCTTTCTGGTTCTTAGAGAACGTTTAAAAGGATCATGCATAACGCATGTTGGTGAAAACCTGCGTGCTTTTATTTCTACTGTAATGGATGGTTTTGTCAATTTTGTACACACACAATTGTATAGCAACTAGCATACAACCTGTTTCGAATTTCAGAATGTAAGATGCATCTAAATCTAGTGGCTGACTCTGCACTTCCTTATCCTGGGATGCAATGTGCAAGCACCTTAATGCTTTATGTAAGAAATGCCACATGCAACTAAAAACGACTTACTTTTAATGGTCAACATATATCGGGTATTTTGAACCTGCCATGTAGGATCGGTTATGGTCCACTGACATCAAGCATTAAAGATTAGGCATCCATACAATCTTAAGTGCAGCGGATTTATTGACACACATAATTCCTCCATTTCTTAAGTGAGAGTAAATAATCATTCAATAATAATGCCTGCAAAATGTTATGCTCAATATTTGAATTCCCCCCCCCCCCTCTTTCTATAATTTATGGTTGTTTCCATTAGTATTAGCATTTTGACACGTTACTGCATTGCTGGTGCATCATTGTGTGTGTCTGATTCACCAAATCTAAAGACAACGTGGACCAGATGTATTACATCTAAAGCAATATGTGCTTGTTTTGGCTTCCATAAGTTTCCTACTAATTAATCGCACTTGTTTTGTTAAGTGTTGGCTGATGCCACAGCCGAGATGTGGTAAAGAAAATAAAACAAACGTAGGCGCAGATATGGAATGTTTTCATCACTGCTAAACTGGAATGGCACCGATTAACAAATAAATCAATTGAATAACTGACACAATGCAATATAAACATCTCTGTGGGTAAACAACGTCAGATGGAGCTGTACTGTGTCTGTTTTGCTATTTTAAGGAGTGAAGTGTTTGACTCCAATTCTAGGTTGTCCTTTTAGATGTAGGGTTGTCAACTCCAGTCCTCAAAGGCCACCAACAGGTCAGGTTAAAAAACTGACCTGTTGGTGGCCCTTGAGGACTGGAGTTGGCCACCCCTGTTCTGTGAAGCTCAACAGTATTCGACTGAACCACCTGTCCTGAAGCAGGGATATCCTTAAAACCTGACCTGTTGGTGACCCTTGATGACTGCAGTGGACCACTCCTGTTCTAAATGAATAATGACTTTCTGTTTTGCACAGGTACGAAACAAAGCAAAAAAAAAAAGCCAATATTCTACATATGGCAACTGGAGGATGGGGAAGTATGAAAGGAGGTGTAGTGAGATTATTGAGGAGAAGTGGTCAGAAAACTGAAAGTTATGAGTTTGGACAATGACGGAACTGGTAATTTCACCCCTGACATTTAATGAAGTGATGCAGAAAATACAGTCCTAAACTAGTTATGTACGTTAATCCATTCAGTGTATTGCAGGTTTTTGTAGAAATGTCTAGTGATTCAAGAATCCATTTTGTATGTTGTATAAACCTTGGTAATTACAATTCGGATGTTTGAGTTGTGCTGAAATTCTACATAGCAGAGCTCATGAGTCTGGAATGTGAAAGGAGTTAAGATAGTTAAATTAGTAGGACACGAGCATCTTTAGAAAGTAGGAATATTTGTAGGATAATAAAGATGGTTTTAAGATACTAGTAGTAATTAATCAGTCTAGAATAAGGGTGCTTTTTCAGAACAGACATTGGTGGTATGAGTAGACATCTCTCAAAAGGATGCCTAGGAGATGGAAATATAGGGAAACATTGTTCTACTATGAATGTCTACAAGATAACGGCTTTAGATGAAAATAAGTTTTCTTACTGTATACTAAAATGAATTGCTGTGTATAATCTGGGTGATCGTGTGAAAGAGAAGTAAATGCCACATATAGCTGGTTATAGGATAAAGGTTGTGCTTAGACATAGAAAGAACAGAACTAGGAAATACAAAGAAGGATGGTACCAAAGGGGCCTTTGGCGGAGCACTACCGAGGAGAAGGAGGGGGCTGCAACCAGTCTCCCATAGCACCCATCATTGCTCTTATATACCTTGATTAAAGACTCATATCCTTAATCATATATATATATATATATACCCCTGGGACAGCTGAGACCTGATTATTGGGAGAATATCCCTCACCTACCATGAACTAGGAAATACCATCATGATGACTAGTTATCTACTCTGAACCTCTATGCTTTCTGTCTCTGAAGAATAAATGATTATTGGGATAAAGATACCTACTTCAATCTTAAAGGATCTAAAAGGAGCATCTTCAGTCCTCTGGCAGAAAAAGGACTGAGGATTGCTCTGTGAGGAGAGAGTGTGGTTTGGTCCAAAAAAATAAGATGTCTACACTGTTTTATATGTCAGAGATGCCAATCTGATTGGAAAAATGACCACTAACAATTAGAAAATGTGTCATTCATGTGTTTCAGATAATTTTATAAATATTTTTTGGAAGGAAACAAGAAGTAGCAAGTCACTGAAACATAACATCCATAAAGGAGCAGAAACACTAAGTGACAATACACAGCCGCATTAATGCTTAGTATAAATGGAGTAATCAAATCTGCTCAATAAAGCTTTACAAATGATGTCCACACTGTACATATTTTTGCTAGAACAAAAAAATATTATCCCCATAAAAAAAATAATCTATATATTAGACCATGTTTCCAGCAGAGAAGGATGTGTTATTCCTAGAGGATAGATACTTTCCAATTAGTATGGCTACTTCAACCACTGGTTATAGCTGCTTACCCCCTGCTTTGCTTTTATACTGTAGCCCGACAGAATTAAAACCTAAAAAAGGATGACTTGGAAAGGGTTTGCATTTATAAACTGCTTTGTAAAATAAGGGCTGCATAATGTATCCAACTCCATTAATATATCCAATTTTGATATGTGCACCTGATTGACATTTCTGAGATGGTTGCAATAGCAAAACAACATTGCAGCTAGGTTTGTAGCGCCCCATATTTCTTTCCAATCCTATCTATAGAACATATAAGGTCTCTCCTTAAGAGTATCAAGGTTGCCAATGAACTAATTGCCCTGATCCTGCACATAAATATGGTCAATATTAGTTATTTTATGATGGTTCGGAGAACTACTTTCAGGTCTGCAAAAGAAAATCAAAAGTTCAGTTTAATAAAAAGCTTATTTATCTATAAGCTAACAGGCATCACCATTTGCTATCATTGGGGTTTCCCACTGGTAGAAAAATATGTTAGTGGCAAACAAAAGCAATGGGAGATCCCTGATTTCTTTCCATATGTAGTTTCTGCTCATATATTGGTACTGTACATGTTACATATGATGTCAGGAATACTTTGAATGTCACTGGCCTTTTAGATAAGAATTCAAATCCTGCCTTTGTGATAACCAGATTGTGCCAAACATCAATCCACAGGAAACTTGTATTTGTAAAAGTGATTTGAATTGGTGTAGGAATCAATAACATGTTCTTTAGTTAAAGATCCACTCTTCCTGCACAGATGGGTATCCTATCAATTGTACATGTGGCAGGATATTTGTACATTACAATTCAAAGGTCAGTTGGTAATGATAGTTTTAACCAATGATAGTGTATTTAGATACTTGATTACATACTCTGGTTGAGCAGCTTTAACTGGAAAATGGGTTGGTGCACTTTCTTATAACATTTATTTTTATTCCAGGATCAACACATTAGCCACTGCATGGATGCTATAAGTGTTTTTTTGCTAATAAATGTGAGTCCCTCCTAGTAGCATTGTACATGATTATTGTTTGACCTATATGTTAGCCTACTGATAATATATACTAAGAATACAATCTTACCATATATGGGGTATTCCCTCATGCAATTCCTTATACCTGCAATCTGTGCTGCCTGGCTTTATATAATTACATAGTTACTTAGTAGATGAGGTTGACAAAAGATATAATGTACACCCATCAAGTTCAATATTTATCATCTAAATTTAGATGACAAATATTTATCCTATATCCGTACTTACAGTATATTGATACAGAAGAAGGCAAACATAAAACCCTGCTGACACATTGTCCAATGATATCTCATAAGGGGAAAAATAATTTCCTTCCTGACTCCAATATTGGCAAGTCTTTTAATTTGTATTTTATTTTTGCATTATTTTAAATGTGAGACTCTCCTCCGCTCAGGACCACATTGGTACTACACCAGGAGTTTGCAGAGAAAGTGACATTTGTACTGTAGGTTCTCGACCAAAAATCAAATTTTCATGAAAAAAATAAGGATTTTTTTATCCGTGAGATTCCATTGAACTCTATGAGCTGCAAATGCTAGATTTGGGATCCCCTGTTCAGAATCCAATGCTACGTCCTTCAGGCAGGTAGCTGCCCGCAAAATGCTTATGACATCTACATCTCTGATTGCCTCTTTGGCAGGAAGCTAAGGCAGCAATCTTGAAAATAGATAAATTCTTTCTTTTCCCCCCAAAATTACATTTCCTACAACCTTCCCGATATATGACTGCAGCATTCCTGCACAAGGGGTATCCTTGTGTCAGAAAAAAGTATTTGGCTTTGGATAAAATTGCTGATTTGAAAAAGATCACAATTGACCAAGGATGAATACTTAATTGGATAGCTTCAATCTTCGAGAAGCAACTTTTGCTCTGTCTGTACGCAATAAAACGCATCATTGCTACAGGGGCCAGCAACACATTGGCAGCATAGGGGTTCAAATGCATTTTCACTGCATATAACCTTCTGTTCTGCAGTGTGCCAACCCTCATTCTATTCAATATATTCTTCTCTAACTATGGCTGGGCTGAACAGCACTTTGTACCAGAAAATAAAAACAGGACCTACAGTAAAACATTTGCTGTATTTCCAAACTGCAGTGGCGAAGCAAGAAGTAGGAACATTGAATGGCAATGATGCTAAACATGCATTGTATGGAACTGAGTTAATGATTAGAGTTGGGTGAGCCTGTCTGAATTCGATCCCTGGAGTTTCCCGGGCGTTGAAGAGCAAGTCCGATCAGCACGCTGAAATCCAAAGTCTGATTGCAGTATTTTACGCCCGCACAGATTCTTTATAATCTATTTTCAAAGATAGAGATACTGTAAAGTTGTTGGTACCAACCAATCACTAACAAGAAGCACACTTGTTGGTGCACACCTGGGCTATTTAAAACTTAACATGTAATATTCCCACAACTAATATAAGTCTACATGTGCAAATAAAGTGTTCATATATTTGTTGTGTATTTTTTGTTTATAAAGTATACCAGGAGGTAGGGTAAGGATGCTGCTTACACAGCGTTCGACCCTCCTCCTGGATTGACATCACTGCGTCATATGCCCAACGCGTTTCCCTCCCAAACAGAGCTTCATCAGGGGCAGCGTCCTTACCCTACCTCCTGGTATTCTTTTTAAATGAAAAATACACCCAAATAATATATGATCACTTTATTTGCACATGTAGACTTATATTAATTGTGGGAATATGTTACGTTTTAAATAGCCCTGGTGTACACCAACAAGTTTGCTTCTTCTTAGTGATTGGTTGGTACAAACAATTTTATCTCTATTTTTGAAAATACATTTCAATTCAGCACATAGGTAGCACCCAGTGCCACCCTAGGAATTTGGGCGAAAATCATATTTACAACACTTATTGCACCTAATTATCAGTGAGCGGTATATTTTCTTCTGACTTTGTGGATTCTTTATAATCCCTCCATGGGGCATGGATTTGAAAGAATCCGATGCCGGATTAACCGTAAATCCGGTCCACGGACCATGTTTATGTGGAATCCAATTTTTCACGATTTGGATTCAGTTTGCAGGTTCGGATTCTAAATCTGTCGGATGGATTTCTAGTAATGGGGAAAGAAAACAGAAAAAAAACAGCCTTTTTGAGACTGATCCGTGAAAATCCGCGGCTCTAAGGAACCGGCCAGTCCACGTTGGATTTGGTTTAAGGCGGAAAATTCGCCCATCTCTGTTAATAATACACTTTTTGTCCCAGGTTGTATTTTTAGGAAAAAAATAGTTTTGATCATTTGCAAGCCAAAAGTAAGTAAGGCAATGTGGCATTTTATAGTGAAAAATTGCAGGTGTCAACTCTCGTTTCCTACGAGTCTCTGATTTGGGGTCAGTCTCGCTCATTATTAGCGGAAGTGGTTTTATAGAGAACCATGTACTAAAGCAATTTTGTAGTGTGTGTTTTGACGTTGCGCACAATTTTGTGTGTGCACAGTTGTGTCAAATCTAGCTTCTTTTATTTTAATGCCGACTGAATGGAGAAAACCAGAGACGCACAATTTGATACATATCATTTTAATCTGTGCATCATGTAGTTTTAGCTCCTTTTGACATTCACCAAATCTCAAGATCAATCTGATGCACATGGGACAAAACGGAGAAAATACCTCAATACACCAACCCTAAGCAGCGCAAACACCATGATGTTCTTTGCTCCAATTTTGTTGCAGTGGATTTCAATAGACGTTTACTGACAGCAGTCTGACATTTTCCATTGAACTGCCATTTTTAGTTCACAACTCCCAAAATCGCACTGATTTTGGGTATGTGCAAGTGGACATCTTGTCAGGGTTTCAAGGGGAAATCCACAGGGCGAGTCTGTAGTGCAGATTGACCTGGAGATGTTACAGGCACTGGAGCTGGTATCCAGGTGAAAGCTGGAATCAGGAATCCGGATCTGCGTGGCATGAGCTGAGAGATCACTGAGGGGCAGGTAGAAGGGGTAGTCGGGCAATCTAAGGTCAGAGCGGGCGGCAGGCAGGGGAGTAGGCCTGGGACAGGGCAGGCAGAAAGGCAGACAGACCGGAATCGGGACCAGGATTCACAAAGCATTCAGGAAGTTATAGGTACTACAGCAAGGGGGCAACAAAACCTTACTCCAGCTAGCAAAGCTGTTGTGAAGCCCAGATAGCAAGGAGACGTGCCTTGTTATAGGTCTTGGAAGGTCAGGTGGCTTAGTCAATAGCTGTCTAGTGAGGGCCTGCACAGAATAACGTTGTCCTAGCACAGGGGTGCACAAACGTTTAAGTCTGCACCCCTCTTCCCTGCTGCTCGCACCCCCTCCTTACTTGGTCAACTGCGTTTTCTGATGTCACAATGTCATGTGACATCACGCTACCATGGCAACGCAACCTCATGTGACCCCGCGGCATCATTTGATGCCACGTTGCCATGGCGATGCGTCGCCAGAAGCTACCAGAGATCAGGAAAGTGAGTTACAGAGACCTCGCACACGCTCCCACTGCATTTATTTTGCATTCTTTGGGGAACAGTGCGGGACCTCAGTAAGCACCGCGCCCCCCCCCAAAAAAAATCTTGCGCCCCCAGTTTGCGCACCCCTGTCCTAGCATCTGAGACCTCACAAATCTTTGAAACTTATTGGCAGATGGTGGAAAATGTAAAATATTTGAGTCTTTGGATTAGGATAGAGAAACATTTCAACATGGCAATAGGCATACTATATATACTGTAATAGACCACTGAGAGCCTTAGAGGTGTGTTAACTCCGGGCTCAGAATGTCACGGGACCGATAATAGTCACGGACGTTATTTTCCTTGGGCTAATTGCATATCCACAAAGCTAATTGTATGCGAAAAACAACAGCCGTTGTATAACTAATTAGCACAGGCTTAATGTTATGTAAAGTTCAGGCGTTCGCTTCAAATAATGTGGTGTTAAGCACGTTATACCTAGAGGTGGCCTTACTATCCAAAATACATTCAGATTATTCAAATTAGCATATTTTCCAGGTATCTAACGTGCTCTGTTTTGTTCACAGATATCTCTCCATAACTTGCATAAAGGAGTGTTTGGAGAGGTGTATGTGCATGCATGCACTCTCTCTCTCTAGCAAAAACCCATGTATCAGAGTCTAGCTGTGAGTAGCGCGACCTCTTGGTATGACCTACTGTAACTAATGAGTTAAATCTCTGCTTTAACATTAATGGACCTTCCTGGGCAGGTGTTAAGGGGAATGCCTCTTTTACATCTCATTAGCAACAACAGGACATAACGCAGCGTTATTGAAGACACATAACATGATATTAACGTAGGTTAACGTCACGTCAATTTACTTGAATGAGTGAATATGTGGATCCGGGCTCAAAGGTAGTTATTGATCAAGGTCTACCAGCAGTGAAACCGGATGGAAACAGATGCAATTAAACTGCAGCACATTTATCAAAGGAATACAATATAATTGTTCTCTACGGGAATCCGTTCCTTTGATACATGTGGTGCCGTATTTTGTCCCACTTTTGCAGCCGGGAGATTAAAAAAAAAAAAAACACCTTTGTGGTTTGTTTAACAGAATTAAATGCCAATCATTAGCTAATAAGGGAAAGTCAATACAGGTGTAATATTAATAAAAGTTACAGATTTAACCGTGCAAATATCTTGTCCAACCTGCAAATACAGTGGTTGGTGGTACAGTGCAGTATATAGTATCCTGGTTAAGTGATACAGAGCAAAACAATGCTGATAACCCCAGAAATGGTCAGATCAGCCTAAAACTCATTCAACACAATAATTATATGGGAGAAACAATACATACTGCTTTCGTTGGGGGCTAGTTAGTGATCATGAGAATAGTAGCTGTTGATGCTGTACAGTGACATACAGTAGCAAGCAGGGGCCGCACAAGGCATAGGTGGAACGTGTGCGCAGGGCGGTGCTGGAGTGATCCCACCCAGGCGGTGATTGTGGAAGTTGGGTCTGACTACGGGTGGGGCCTACATTCCATGTTCAGACCACTTGGGTGAGCTCCCTCCACCACCACCCCGCATCTCAGGTAGGGCTCGTGGAGGGGGGTCCTTTTGAAATTCTGGAACGCTGTGGAGGATGGGCCCCTAAAGGTGGGGGTCCTGGTGCTGCCAAACTGGTGGCACATATGGTAATTCCGTCACTAGCAGCTGTAATGAAGCAAAATGAGTGGCACTCTTAAATAGTGGCTAAGTGGTTAGTATTCATTCATACAATGTTTTGGTCCAACACAGCAGACCTTTCTCAACCTTGACAAATGAATAAATACTAACCACTTGACCATTTTTTGGTTCGCTACTCGTTTCACTTCAAATCCATGGGATATCCCCCTTGGGTTTCAGCACCCGCAAGTATCTTTAATTGTTGAGTTCACCTATACTTCTACTGTATATATTCTGATGTCAACCCCTCTAACATCATACCCATCCCCTGTCACCCTCCCTCCTCTCTCCCTTTCTCCTGTGCCCTTTGGAATGCTCGCTCCCTTTCTAACAACTTCCTCTCTGTGCATGACTTCTTTCTCTCTCACTCTCTGCTCCTAATTGCTGTAACTGAGACCTGGCTCACTCAGTCTGACTCTGCTCTCTCTTAGGCTGCGGCCAGAGTGACATTGAGCGGGCACTCACGCTGGCCGCAATGAAACACATTGCAGCAATGTGTGGGCCAGAATGAGCATGCACCTGCGAATGCTCGGCGCTTACCTGCTTGCCGAAGCAAGCAAAATTGAATTTGCCTCTCGCTGGCGCTTCACGTGAGCAGTTCGCCCAATGAGGGTGAACCAGCTCCGTGACGTCATGGCCGCGCCCCCCGACATGCCCCCCTGCGCGTTCACCTAGCCGGCCACAAATCTCCCGGACTTTCAGGGAGCGTGACGTCACCGCACATGAGCGCCAGCGCTCACTCCCTTATGGTGACTTTTCTTTCTCCCACACTCAGTGCCCTGATGGCAGGAGTGGAGGCGTGGAACTCCTACTCAATCTACCATTACCGAACCCTTCCTATTCCGCCCTCTATCTTTTCCCTCATTTGAAGCTCACACTGTCCAGATTTTTTCTCCTCTCCCTTCACGTGGGGGTTATCTATCACTCACCTCCCTCTACTCATCCCCCTTCTGTCTTTCTCTCCCACTTTGAATCCTGGCTCTCCTTCTTTCTCTCCTCAGACTCCCCTGTTCTTCTCCTTTGGGACTTCAACTGCCATATTAATTAACCCTCTCTCCCTTGGGCTTCCTACTTTCTCTCTCTGACCTCTTATTTTGGCCTTCATCAATAAACCGCTGCCAGCACCCACAAGGATTGCCCCTACCCCCAGACCTGGTTTTCCCCCCAAAAATTATCTCTCCGATTTTTCAATTCCTCCATTTCCTCTCTCAGACCATCACCTCATCTCATTTGCTCTCTTTCACTTCTCCCCTTCTCCACCTCCATCTACCCCTCGGTTCTGCAGAGACTTGCACTCAATCACTTTACTAGTTTTGATTCCACTTTGCACTCCTCTCTCTCATCTCTCTGCTCCGCTACAGATTCTGACAACCTGGTCAGGAACTACAACTCTGCCCTAACTTCCTCTCTTGATCTACATGCCCCTCTTTTTCTTTTCCTCTTTCACCATTTTCGCCCTTCTAACCCCAGACCCTGGCTAAATGTGCACACGCGCATGCTTCGTTCCTGCACTCGTTCCTCTGAACTCTTACTCTCGCAGACTTCCTTCACTACAAATGTATCCTACCCTGTTTCAACTGTGCCCTCTCCCAGGCTAAACAAACCTACTTTTCTTCACTTACAGCCGCGGCCCCTTTTAACCTCCTACATCCCCGAAAAAATTTGGGAATGTTTTCCGTTTCTCACGGAGTTTGCCGTGCGTCAGCCGCATCCACCAGACAGCGCTAATGGCGCTTAACATTGAAAGCCCCTGCGGTGCCCAAACCGGCGGTAAACATGCTGCATCTGCCCGTGATTTAGAAAATTGCGGGGAAACGGGCGCAGGTGGTTAAAGGCGGCCGCCACTGTATCAACACGCACAAGTCTAACCCATGCCGAGTCTTCTCTGTCTTTCATTCTCTACTCAGACCACCATCTGTTACCTGTTTTTCTTCTTCCATTTCACCTCAGGACTTTACTGACTATTTTAAGGAAAAGGTGGAATCCATACATCAGGACATCCCATCTGTATCCTCCCCCCATCCTACACCTCTTCCTAGCTCTCCTCCTGCCTTCCTCAACTCTTTTTCTGCTGTCACAAAGGAGGATGTATTATTGCTGATCTCCTCTTCTCCCTCTGCCCCCTGCCCTCTTGACCCCATTCCCTCCCATCTCCTAGAGCTTCTTGCTCCTACTATAATCCTTATGCTCAAACATATTTTCAACTCCTCTCTCTACTCTGGTACCTTTCCCTCCTCCTTCAAACATGAAACAGTTATACAGTACCATTACTCAAAAACAGCACGCTTGACCCTACCTGTCTCTAACTATTGTCCTGTATCCCTCCTGCCTTTTGCCTCTAAACTCCTTGAAATACTTTAATTCTCTCGCTTGCTCCATTTTCTCACCTCCTATTCTCTCCTAGATCCTCTACAATCTAGTTTCTGCACTGCTCACTCAAACTGAAACAGCCATCACTAAAATAACTAATGACCTCCATGCTGCCAAAGACAATGGGCATTATTCTTTGCTTATCTTATACATCTCTGCCGCTTTTGATACTGTGGACCACCTTCTTGTCGTTCACATTCTCCATACACTTGGTATCCATAACAAAGTTCTATCCTGGATCTCCTCTTATCTCTCCCATCGTACTTTCAATGTCCCATTTGCTAAAACCCTCTCCTCCTCTGTCGATCTCTCTATGGGGTCTGACATCTTCACCTTTCTCTTAAAACACTCTCTCTAGGTGATGTTATCACATCTCTTGGGTTCAAATATCCCCTCTATACTTTTCAACCTTTGACCTGCTGTACAGACCAAAGTCTCTGAATGTCTCTCCGCTATATCATACTGGATGGACCACCGCTGACTCAAACTTAACATGTCAAAAACGGAGCTCCTCATACTACCTCCTTCTACATTACTGTTGGCAGTATGATCATACACCCAGTATCACAAGCATGCCTAGAGGTCAAATTTGACTCCTCTCTCCCATTCTCCTCTCCTATTCAAAATGTAGCTAAAACCTGTCGTTTTTTCTTCCACAATCTTGTAAAGATACACCCGTTTCCTCTGTTGCTCTTCTGCTAAAACTCTGGCGCAGGCCCTCTTTTTCTCTCCCGTCTAGACTATGGTAACTTCCTGCAGCTAAGCCTTCTTTCCTCTCACCTGTATCCCCTACCATCTCTCCTAAACTCTGCTACCAGAGTCACTTTACCCTATCCTAAATCTGTCTCAGCGTCTCCCCTATAATCTAGACTTAACGCTGCTGCCAGAATCACTCTACTCTTTCCTAAATCTGTCAGTGTCTCCCCTGCTGAAATCCCTCTCCTGGCTTCCTATCAAATCCTGTATCACACACTCAATTCTTCTCCTCACTTTTAAATCTTTACATTCTTCTGCTTCTCCTTACATCTCAGTCCTAATTTCTATACACCATCCCAACTCTTGGGTTCTGCTCAAGGATGTCTTCTTTCTACTCCTTTTATATCTAAAGCCCTCTCCCGCCTTAAAACTTTCTCACTCACTACTCCACACCACCTTCCCTTCAATACTCGACTACCGCCCTCTCTATCCACCTTTAAAACGTATCTAAAACCACACCTCCTTAACGAAGCAAACGAGTAGCTCCGTGGCTGATACTATACATCTCATACACTGACCTTGACCCCTTGCAGACGCACTTACCAGAACACCCTCCTACTGTCTCTGTACGTTCTTCCTACTTACCAATTAGATTGTAAGCTCTTTGGGGCAGGAACTCCTTTTCCTATTGTTACTTTTATGTCTGAAGCACTTATTCCCATTATTTGTTATTTGTTATCTATATGATTATATCACACGTGTATTACTGCTGTGAAGTGCTATGTACATTAATGGCGCTATATAAATAACGATAATCATTCATACATATTTTATAAAGTAGCCGTAAACATGGGTCTACTGGTCATTATTTTAACAATAAATAATTAAATAAAGGTACTCGCAGCATCAATATTTTAGTGTTAAACAACTTGATATACTATTTTTTTCTTAAATTCATTTTTTTATAATAATGTGATAATTGATATTTTCTAGCAGTGCATTTTGGGGTTTAAAATGTAATGCGCATGGAAAATTAATTTCGTATGAACGCTAATGATAATGATAACAGAGAGGAAATGAGAACTTATTCCAGTCCATTAAACATGTTTTTTTATCCTCTAGCAAAGCCTACAGCTAAAGTTAGGACAAACTCGACATTGCCTGACTGGCATAAATAATCCTTCGGTGCTAAGGGCCAAGAAACACAATCCAATGCGCTGCTGTCCCCTACAGCACCAAAGTGATAATGCTTGTTTTCTGAACTATATAAAAGGAGCAATTCATGCACTTTTTTTTAAATTATTATATTTTAACAGAGGTTTGATGCAGGGGGTCTCCGGCACTGAACCCCATTAATTTCAGCTCTGGAGACCCCCTGCTTCCTCAGATACAGACCTCCGAACCGGGTGCCGGTATCTCAGCAAAGTTTAAAGCTCCCGGGACACACGGGCCAATAAGAAGCCGCACCTGATGACATCACGGCCTCCTATTGGGCGTGGGAACTTTGAAACTCAACCATTATGCGAACCCTGCTTGGTGAGGACCAACGGCATCCCCTAAGGAGGTTAGTATCTCCGGAAGCAGGGGGGCCCCGGAACTGAAATGAATGGGGTTCAGCTTCAGAGACCCCCTGCTTCACCCCTATATTTAAAAAAATGGGAAAAAATAAAAGTCGTTTCCATTGCCTCTTTAATAGATGAATATGTTACCTCTATTAAAACCCAAGAATCTGAAGTGAACATTAGCCCAGTAGCCATTTGGCTTTCAATGGGGACTGCAACACACTCACTTTAATTGGCTGTTATATGCCTTGTGGTTACCCAGTTCTTAGTGACGTGGCCCGTTGTCCTTTCTCTGCCTTGATAACATGTTGCTGTTATAACTACCAATGCTTCTACATGCGATCTTATATTTGAAACGGTTTACTGGGTGACATGTACATACAGTACAGACAAAGCATGGTTTAGCATGTGCAGAAATTCAATTACACCCACATGCATTTCAACCAGGTTGCATAGAAACACACGCGTACCACACATGTAATTTGCACGCTACACTACTGTATTTCTTCTCAATTATTAATATACAACAGTCTCTTTTTACACGTGAAAATGTCCGAGCCAGCCAGCCCGAAGAAGACGCCGGCTGAAGAAGATTGTACATTTGGAAGAGCGAAGACATTTATATTATTGTATTTTTCTCCAAGTCATTTACTGTAATCTAATAAAAAATATTTCATATTTTAAAATACTTTATATGAAGTTTTCAGGGGAATAATTGGTGGGTTACATTTAAAGCTGCAGTTCAGGCAATATCCTGCATGTGTGTGTTTTTTTAATAAATCAGTTCTGTAGTAAGAAAAAATACTTTTAGCATTTTCTGTTTTAAAAAAAAACAACTTTGAAAGACCAATTTTCTTGTATTCTATTTTAACAAGCATGCTTGTTCCTATAGCAACAATTTACATTCCCCATATTTAAAGATGTCGCCAAACTTTGCCGATCAATAGACGGAGAACGAATTGACCGCCAGCTATGCAGTTCTTTAGGTAATTAGAGATTGCCCACATGAAACTATTGAAGTAAAAAAATAAATAAAAAAATAAAAAAAGACTGAATTGCAGCTTTAAATACAGTACCATTACATACAGTACGTATCGTACTAACTGAATGGTAATAAGGGATGGGTTACATTGCATTTAGATTTTGAAGGCACACTAGCACCTACTATCATTTCTGTGGAGTATTGCACTCACCGCTAAAACTCAATTTTTCCGGCCGCAGCACATTTGTGAGTCCGAAAAATTATCGGGTGCGCAAACGCAATACGCAAGACCAATGCGCCAGTAAATTATGCTATATCAGTAGTATAGCAAATGTGCTGTAAATTACTTTCACATAGTATAGTTCATGGGAGCTGTTGTATATTCTTGTGCGTGATGTTACATTGCATATTTGGGATTATTAATGCCGCTGTTTCCATAGGCTTTAAAGCAAACCCGGTGCATCTGGCTTGTTGAGCTGGACAGGGGGAGGGGAGTGTTTTAGCGGGCGCTCATTACCTGCTGATCCGGTGTCCGCTGAAGAGGAGGACACATCTGAGCGGTCTTGGATATTTGGTTGCGGACGTTTCACTGCAACCAAGTGGCCGCCGGCGTTCAGCAACTAGTGACCTCGCCACAGGGTCACTCAGCTGCCGGCCACTTCGCCATCAAGGTAAGTCCCTAACCTTAGCACTTACCCTTAAACTCCCTAATCATAACCCTTAATACTAATGCTACCCCCTACCCTAAAACCCCCAAAAGTTACCCCCCTACCCTAACCGTTAAAACACCTAAAATTAACCCGTGCCCCAAAAGCTAAAACCCCTAAAGTTAACCCTGTGCCCCAAAAGCTAAACCCCTAAAGTTAACCCCTACCTTAAACTTACCTTCTTGTAGAAGCAGCCGGCGGCGGAGGGTCCCTCTGTAGCTAAACGCCGGCGGGAACCTGGTCACGGTGTGACGGCTGTGACCAAATGTGCAATTCTGGTGGAGGAGGGCCCTGCTTTTTCCGCTGGACAGGCCCCCAGGAGCATCCAGGCCTGGGCCAGTTGTCCCGGATCCGATGTCCGCGGCCCTGCCTTCTATCACCAAATGTGGGGATGACTGGTGAAGTCCTGCTACAACGAGGCAGCCAATCGGTGATGGGGAATGTCAGGGGAGTTTCTTTTTTTTAAAGATTTAATGAAAAACCAAGCACAGGTTACTGCTTCTATCGCGGTCATAATAAGTGCTGGAGGAATGCCAACATTGGAGGGATGATACAGTAAGATCTTAGTACTAATGCAGTTATTGGCTATTTTTCAGAATTACCACCAAAAATATTTTATGAGGGCTCTAAAATAGAAAGCCACTGGAATATTTTACAATGATATACAGCAGGAGTGGTCAACTTCAGTCCACAAGGGCCACCGACAGGTCAGGTTTTCAGGGATATCCGTGCTTCAGCACAGGTGCCTCAGTCAAAGACTGAGCCACTGATTGAGTCACCTGTGCTGAAGCAGGTATATCTGGAAAACCTGACATGTTGGTGGCCCTTGAGGACTGGAGTTGGCCACCCCTGGTCTAATGCGTCTTAAAATACCTCTATTTAACGATGCATATGGGTAGCTCCGTGTCTGATGCTTTACATCTCATGAATCTACCTTAGCCCCTCACCATATCACCATCCTCCTGCTTCTAAGTTGTCCCCAATTAGATTGTAAGCTCTTCTAGGCAGAGATTCCTTTTCCGAATGTTACTTTTATATCTCAAGCGCTTATTCCCATTGTGTGTTATATCATTATGTCACGGGTATTACTGCTGGGACGCGCTGTGTGCATAGATAGCACTATATAACAAAAGATACCCATGCAAATTAAACATGCGTTCCCAACCTAAAATAAAATACTGTCACTACCTACTCCCTTTGTAAAGATAAACAAATCGTTCACCATGCCAGGCACACATCCCCAGGAGTGGCAATGTTATGATTTATTTTTTGATTTTTTTATCGCCTTACTTTTGATGGTTTATGATGATATTAAAGGAGCTACAAAGCGATCAGCTACAGGGCAGCTGGTAAAAAGTGTTCCGCTGAGTTCTGCACCACAGGGAAATCAGGTTCCAGTAACTGCCTGTTTAGTAGCACATTACTCCGTAATTAAAGGATATGGTTTCTTTTAACAAGAAGAAAAAAAAACTTGTGGCAAAATCAAAAGCAGGATTTTTCCATTTCATAACCTTGCCATTTTTAAAGCAGCAGCCTGCACTGATAGCGCTATATATATATAATGTGTGTATATATATATATATATTTGCATATATATATATACACACATACATACATACTTTAAGAGACCCCCTTTGTCCTTTCCTGCTCTGTTTGTCAGATCTGGTGCTTTGTTCCAGAGATATAAGCGTTTGATATATTAAGCATCCGGTCCGAGAGGTTAAAATGAAGCTCTCCCCTAGAGCCAAATGCCATCTAATGGTTACCATGGTAACCCGAGAAGTTGGAGAATAAGAAAACCATGGCCAACTCCAGTCCTCAAGGGACACCAACAGGCCAGGTATTAGGGATATCCCTGCTTCAGCACCGGTGGCTCAATCAATGGGTCAGTTGTTGACTGATTGAGTCACCTGCGCTGAAGCAGGGATATCCTGAAAAACCTGACCTGTTGGTGGCCCTTGAAGACTGTTGGCCACCCCTGAGTTAAACTCTTATAGGCTTCTGGTAGGGGATTTCTGCTTTAAGCGGGTTCCAAGTACAAAATATAAACCATTTTTTTAAAAGCACTGTCTAAAATAAATGAAATCATGTCACAGTATTCTAAGGCCATGTCCCCGCTGGCTACTGCAGCGCCCGCTGTGGTGGACAAGAGCCGCCCCTCAATGGGGCCGGGGCCACTGCGAGGGGGGCCCGCCGCTCTGCACGGTGAGTTTTTCCAGCCTGCAAGAAAATTGTGAGGGGAGCTAGCGACAGAGAGCTAAGCCACGGTGTCCATGTATGTAAATTACATTGAACCAACAACTGTATCTCAGGGAAATGTTCAATCTCAGAGTAAAAGAGAAGTAAGGTGAAAGCCTTAGACTTGGGTAGCAGGAGTATGCATTACCCTTACTGACTGAGGCAAGAGGAATAAAACGCAGACTACAGCAGTAGTCCAGTATGAGCTTCACTAATAGCAGGGGTGGCAAACTCCAGTCCTCAAGGGTCACCATCAGGCCAGGTTTTCAGACTATCCCTGCTTCAGCATAGGTGGTGCAGTCAATAACTGAGCTGAAGCAGGGATATCCTGAAAACCTGACCTGTTGGCGAGCCGTGACGACTGGAGTTGGCCGCCCCTGCCTTGGAGGTAGAGTACACTGTACGTGTAATACAGTTACTTATCCAGAGGTTCAACAAGTTCTTCCATCATTAATTAAGTAGAAATAGCCATGTTAGTCCAGTTGCGATAGTGCAGAGTAAATTAGTTCTTCAGCATTAGGTGATAGCGTTTTTATTTCAACTAAAAATTGATATTAGGGAGACGTCACCGTGAATGGAAGGGTAAAAGGAGAGCTCCCGACACCCTCCCTATAACGCTATCAGTAAAGCACTCCAAACCGATCGATTTCACTCTAAAAGCGACTAACAACCTCCCTAAGGTAGCCAGGCATGACGGGGAAGAACCAAAAGAAAACGCAGAACCTCGTAACCAAGTTCTTCCACCCAGCACAGCGACAGATGGAGCTAGCATCAGGCACCCAAGATGGCGACGAAGAACACGAGGACGCCGCGGAGGCGGCTGATATACATCAGTCAAACCCTGCACAACAACAAGAGCTCAACCCGGCTTTTTTCGAAGCCCTGCTCCTCAAAATGAGAAAAGGTTTCACACAAGACCTCGAGAAGGTTTTAAGGGACATTAGAGCGGATGTTAACAAGTTGAGCTCGCGAGCAGACGAAGTGGAGGCAAAAATTACAACGATTGCAGATTCTCACTCAAACTTGGAGGATGAAATGGCAAGAATGGGCCACGAGATTGCCGAGCTAAAAAACACCATTGAAGACCACGAAAACAGAGACCGCAGGCAAAACCTGCGTTTCAGAGGTATACCTGAGACGGTCCCCCCAGAATCTTTACCAACTTACCTCAAAAACATCTTCTTAAAGCTGGTACCTGATCTCACAGAACACGAGCTCCTGCTCGACAGGGCTCACAGAGCCCTTGGCCCTAAATCGCCAGACCCAAGCGTCCAAGGGATATAATAATGAAGTCCCACACATACACGGCGAAAGAAAAGATCTCTGCAGCTGCGAGAAGGGAAGGCTGCATCAAAATGGATAACTACACAATTCAAGTATTCAACGACCTTTCCAGATGGACAGTCCTAAAAAGGCAAGGGATGAAGCCACTCACAGCACTTCTCAGGGATCGCGGAATCCCCTACCGATGGGGCTTCCCCTTCAAGCTCATTGTCCCGAGGAACGGGCGGTTCTACACCATCACCGATCCGGAAGACATCAAAGAGTTCCTTGAGGCGATCGGCGTCCCCAGCCGGAGAGACGAGGAGAGAGAGAGAAGCCCCCCCAGAGCAACACGAGCAGACCCGGCTGAAACACCGAGAGCATCGGAAAGAATCCCACCCCGGGATGTGGGGAAGCCACCAACGTCATCAGCCCCGAGGAACGAGTCCCAGGAACGAGACTGCAAGACCCGCACGCGCACAACGGCGCAATAACCCCGAGGGAAAGCGACCACCTCCTACCTCCTCCCCTCATACTATTCCTCCCCCCCCCGTCCCTACATCCCGGAAGACAGGAAACTCAACACCGAGGCACCCGCAAGGACAGGGCCACCGGCCCCCTGAACTCCACTTGGACAATGGAATCCCCCCCCCCCTCCCTGGCTGAAACCTCCAAGAGACAGGTCGTATGAAAGCCAACACCTCCCCCACCCCCCCCCCTCTCCACCCCGCCCATCCCTAAAGGTATCGATGATGAACCACCAAATGCCCCCCCCCCTATCCTCCCCCCGACACACCTGGGGCCCTAGAACTGCCGAGGACGCCCCGATCAATGACAAGAACTATATTGATCCCTCGCAGGGCCGTGAACTGCCACATATATATGTTTTCCTAACAATGTGATATACAAACCCACATGCATACATAGATGTCTTCCCTCATCCCTCCCCCCCCCTGATTGAACAGAATACGAAGGCGATATAATGGCTAATATTGGGCGACAAAGGCCCACAGTTGTTTAAGGCATATACAATAAACACCCATAGCAAGAGTTTACAGCTGTTACAAACGGTCAAAAGATAACCCATAAGCTGTGAACTATACCTATGCTTAGAGAGATAAGCCAGCTCCCCCCCCCCACCTTTCCCCCTCCCTCACCTTCCCCTCCCCCCTCCTCCCCCTGGTTCCCCTGACTGGTTATGTATAAAGAGAAACGGTCTCCCCAAAGCTACATATGCATACCCACAACCTGCCCAGATGTATACCTAAATATTGTGAGTTTGAAGTTCCCCTCTGGCAAAAACCTGTCAACCTCAAAACGTAACATAAAAACCTGGTTTTTGATATGGCATACATCGCACAAGGGACAGACCACTAACCCCCAAGACTCCACCCCCTTTCCACCCCCCCCCCCCCAACCTCCCCCTCCCCCGACCCTCCCAACTAACAAACCGCAAAGAGAACCTATCCCCTTAAAGCTACCTATGTCCTCCCTCAGCTTATCAAGAGAAATAATGAGGGAATGAGCGAATGGAAATATACACTGATGTGATTCTTTTTGCCTAAAAATGTAACCCTGCAATCTATATATTGTACTGCAATGAAAAGTGATGATGTTAAGGGAAAGGTCCCCCCTGTCCAGATAAAGTACAGGAGAAAGCCTATACATGAGCCTCGTACCCGAAATCCCAATCCATCATAGCAATGGTTAAGATAGAGCGAAACAGACGTCTGCCAAGTACTCTAAGCATATGTGCCTAGTAATGCAAATCTATAAAAGGTATATTATTGCGAGGAGAACTGTGAAGGTACCATAGGATATAACCTTGATCTCCCCCACACCCCAAGGTCCCATTCCCCCACCCCGCCCTCCTCCTTCCCTCCCCCCCTACACCTCCCCTCCCCCCCCAACTACCCCCCCTCCCCCCCTTCCCACACCCCCCCTACCCCTCCCCCCCCAACTACCCCCTCCTCCCCCCCCTTCCCACCCCCACCCTTATCTCCTCCCCTCCCTCTCCCCCCCTTCCCCCCCCCCCTTATCTTCTCCCCTTCCTCTCCCCCCCCTCCCTTCCCTCTGTCCCCCCTCCCCCCCACCCATTCCTCCTCCCCCCTCCTTTTCCCCCCCTTCCCCCGCCTCCACAAGGCTCCCCAAACTAGAGAACACAAGTCTCTCCCCAAGGGCATACCCAACCTTAATACCCCCCCCTTCCCTCACCCCCCCTGCTAAACTTAAATGGGAGGGTGTCAGACCTCCAAACCTGGAAGTACACCACGATTGACGCCTCGGAAAGTTCTCCCGGGGACTTTCCCCTCAACCTCTTGACACGAAGGTGCCAAAGGGGAAAACAAATGGGCTATCAGAAAGCCCACCTCTTACCTACCTCTTGTGTGCCCCCCGTTCCCCCCCACCTTACCCAGCCCAACTCCCTCCCACCCAACTCCTCTCGAACTCCTCACGTCAAAATGACCCACGAACCAAACAGCGAACCCACCAGCCCCCACCCCAGTAATAAACAAACCAAACCCCGTCATGGGATAAATACGGGTTCCAGGCCGCACAACCCTGGAAGCACACCCCCCTAATAATGTCATCAATTAAAATCACCTCCCTAAATGTTAAAGGACTCAACTCAACTAAAAAATGTAAGCTAGCGCTCCAGGAACTTAAAAAACTCAAGAGTGATATCATATGCTTACAAGAGACACATTTCAACTCTAATGATCCCCCAAACACATTCAAGCAGACCTTCCCCCAGGCCTTTTACGCCTCCTCCCAGGTTAAAAAAGAGGAGTAGCCATCCTAATAAGGAATAGTGTCTCATTTGCCCTTACCAATATTACCCGAGACCCAGATGGGCGATATCTGCACATACAAGGTTCCCTCTCTGGAAACCCTATTTCTATAATAAATATATACGCTCCAAACGAAAATCAAGTTCAGTTTATTCAAGACCTACTGGACTCTCTTGACCAATCAGCCCTGGCTTCGCTGCTCATAGTTGGGGATTTCAACATGGCCCTATCTCCAGACCAGGATAGAACCACCCTACCGTCCGCCCAGCACATAGCCCAGACCCAACAAAAAGCGACAAGACTTAGAGAGATCTTAAAAAGTTTCTCCCTCACAGATATTTGGAGGGCCCAGCACGTAGGCCAGAGGGACTATACGTTCTTCTCGGACCCACACCAATCATACTCGCGGATCGACTATTTCATAGGTTCCACAAATGTCCTCCAGGCGTCCTCCCACTCCAATATAGGACCGATAACGTGGTCTGACCATGCCCCGATATATTTGATCTTATCTCTCCCGTTTGTGAAACACACCTCCTATAATTGGAAACTTAACGATTCCTTACTGAACGACCCCCAAACAATAGATACGATTCGGCACAAAATAGCTATGTTCTTTGAACAAAACAAAGGGTCAGTCCCTCTAGCGTCAACACTGTGGGAAGCCCACAAAGCTCAAATCAGAGGAGACCTAATCTCCCTGGCATCTTACAAAAAAAACCAGAAACTAAAAACACAAAAAGCGCTAACTGAAAAAATAACCACTCTGGAACAACAACATAAAAAGTCACCTTCCAAGAAACTACTCAGAATACTTGAAAAAACAAGGACTGAACTAAAACAGTCCCAATTAGAGGAGGTGGAGAGAAAACTTAAATGGTCCAACCAGAAGTTTTATGATAAAGGCAACAAAGCTGATAAACTTTTAGCATCAAAACTTCGGGGCATAAAGGCAAGGGGCCAAATTACACGAATCCACACTAAAGGAGGCCACACCACTTATATTGAAAAAGAAATAGCCCAAGAATTTGCAAAATACTATACGGACCTCTACAATCTCCACCCCCCCAACCAAGACCCTGTAGACGTAGACTATATCTCGCAATTCTTAGCAAGATGTAACCTACCATCTCTCACGGACGAGGAACTCAAAACCCTAAATGGTAAGATCACCCAGGAGGAATTGGCACAAGCCATAAGCACCCTTAAGATAGCCAAAACCCCTGGTCAAGACGGCTTCTCAAACGCCTATTATAAAAAATTTAGAATGCCGCTCTCCCCCTTTCTACTCGATATGTTCAACTCTTTCCTAGAAGGTGCCCCGATCCCAGGCACAATTTCGGCTGCCAACCTAGCTATTATACATAAGGAAGGAAGGGACCCGCTGCAATGCGGTAACTACAGACCAATCTCCCTGCTTAACACAGACCTGAAACTCTTTAGCAAGATCCTAGCAAACCGGTTAAACGATATTCTCCCCAGACTAATTCATATAGACCAAGTGGGATTTGTGTCAGGAAGACAGGCCTCTGACAACACCCGCAAAATTATTAATATCATTGACCACGTGCATCTCAACAAACTCCAAGCTATGATCCTCAGTCTAAACGCCGAGAAGGCCTTCGATCGTATCAAATGGACCTTTCTAGATAAAACCCTGCTCAAATTCGGCTTCTCAGGCCCGTTTCTAGAGGGGATCAGAGCACTCTACCAAAACCCCACGGCGTACTTAAAATTACCAGGAGGACAATCCAGTCCGATCCACATTAGAAACGGAACCAGACAGGGCTGCCCTCTATCCCCTTTGCTATTCGCAATATCAATAGAACCACTGGCGGCCCAAGTTAGAGCAGATCCGAACATTACAGGTATAACTATAGCTGACAAAAATTATAAAATATCCCTTTTCGCGGACGATGTCATTCTGACCCTAACTAACCCACATATTTCCCTGCCCAATTTACACAAATTATTAGATGAATTTAGTCAGGCCTCAGACTACAAGATAAACAGGGACAAATCTGAGGCACTGAATATATCCCTCCCCGAAACCGCATGGAAACTTCTCCAATCAAACTACAAATATAGATGGAACTTGTCCCATATAAAATACCTAGGAATAAAAATCACAAAAACGTATTCCATGCTATATAAAACGAACTATCCCCCCCTATTTAGTCAAATCAAAAGAGACCTTGAAACATGGAATACATATCAGATTTCCTGGTTTGGCAGAATCGTCTCCGCTAAAATGAATATCCTTCCCCGCCTGTTATACTATTTCCAAACCCTTCCAATCCCAATACCGCTAGCCGAGCTAAAAGATATACAAAAGCAAATAATGCAATTTATATGGAAGTATCGGAAACCCAGAGTTCCGAGGTCGGTGCTCATGGCAGCTAAAACGAGAGGCGGACTGGGAGTACCAGATGTGGTCAGATATAACCACGCGACCCAGCTCAGACAAGCAGTAGTCTGGAACAACCCCCCGAGTACAACCTGTTGGTTGGAAATGGAGGCTAGCTATGTATCCCCTCTTCCTCTCCCAGTATTGTTATGGTCCCCAGAATATAAAGAAAAACCTCCCCAGAAATTTGAATTAGGAGCAATGAAATGCACGTGGTCTATTTGGTCCAAAAACAGAGGGAAATACGGCCTAACTTCACCCCCCTCCCAACTCACCCCCATACTTGGGAACCCTGAATTCCCTCCGGGATGCACCCAAGCCCAATTCGGTCTATTTCAAGACCTTCAAATTAACACGGTAGCGGATCTGCTAGAGAATAACGAAGCTCTGTCCTTCCAGGAGCTCAAAAACAAACTAACAACCCCCCACTTCCCCATTTTCGCTTTCTTACAGCTAAGACATTTTCTCAGAGCTCTGTCCCCGTCCTCAAAATTCCCCCCCTTAACCAAATTTGAGTCCCTCTGCCAAGTGAGAGAATACCAGAAGGGACTAATCACATCAATTTACAGTATAATCGAAAACTCCCTCCCCTCGCCCACACATGCTTATATGCAAAAATGGTGTTTAGACCTGGGCATACCTCTAGATCTCGAGGACTGGGAGGACATCTGGGAGGCAGCCCCCAAAACTTCAATTTGCTCGGTAACAAAAGAAAACATATACAAAATACTATTTCATTGGTACCTGACCCCGAGTAGATTGAGCCAGATCTTCCCCGGCGCATCAGACCTGTGCTGGAGAGGATGTGGACAAAAAGGAGACATGGCCCACATTTGGTGGACATGCCCCGAAATCCAGAAATTCTGGTCCAGATTCCAGAGATTGCTGGATGAGACCCTGGGCCTAGAGGTCCCGCTGGACCCTCTGACATACGTGCTGGGCAGCCCAATGGAAGACATCCCGGCCCCCCGGCCCCCATCTGCCATACTCACAGCCGCAAGATGCTCGGTGGCAGCATCCTGGAAACAACTGAAAGCACCCTCAAGAAGGACAGTAGTAAACAGAATAAACCTAGTCATGAACATGGAAAAATTAACAGCAATGCTCAAACAAAAAATGCCCCAATTCCACAATACCTGGGAACCATGGATAAGCTTAGGAACCTCGCCACCAGACTAGATCCAAAAAAAGAGGAGAAGAACTCCTGACACAAGACCCCAACAGAAGAAGAATAGATAACCTATCTTCCTCCACCGACCCCTAACACTGACAATAGGAGAGGAGCACCCCAACACCTCCCCCCCCCACCTCCCCTGAACCTGCCACCCCCACCCCATCTTATGTCGTTCCCATCTACCCCCCCCCCACCCTGAGTCTCCCCCTACCCACCTCTTTCCTGACACAAACTGAGAAAAAGCTTTATTGAGAATGTCTCCATAGAACACAATCAAGTCCAGTTATTCCCATACAAATGTTAACTACTGTACCGATTGTAACCCCTGAATGTAACAATATATATCTGTCTCCAATAAAGGAAAAAAGATTGGTAAAAAAAAAAAAAAAAAAAAAATTGATATTAGAAGACAAGATTTTGAGAGTTCTCGACATGAGGAAGAGAGAGAACTCTCAAAATCGTGTCTAATAATATCTGAGGTACTCAGTTACTTGGCACTAAACACAACGCTAAGGTTCACTCCTAGGGTTCTAGACAGGGCATTCATTTGAATCCACACCTACAGTAGTCATTTCCTGTGTCCAGGGCCACCAACAGAAATCGTGGGGCCCGGGACAAACATTTTAAGCAGGGCCCCCCCGTGTCGGCGGTATTGCCCACCAAACCCCCCATTTCACACCTCACGAGCCCCCTCTCTTTCCTCCCCGTCCTATGTATTTCTCTCCCTTCCGTTTCACCCAATCTCACTCTCCCGCCTCGCATGTATTTCTCTCCCCTGCTTCTCACTCTTGCTCCCTCTTTTCCTCACTCACCCCCTCCCTCCTCTACCTCCGTCAATTATCCCACGCTCACTCATTCCGCCCCCTTCCACACACACAATTCCCCCCACAAGATATATACCCAAAAACTTCCAACCCCCAAATATATACAACCTCCCCCCCCCAAATGCATACAAAAACTCTACCTACCCAATACATACATATACACACACACACACACACTCCCAGTAAGGCCATGCTTATAGTGCGGCGACGTCGCCCAAAAACAAAAGCATTGCCGCCGCGTGTCTTTATCGCAACGGCGACAAAGCGACTGAGCCGTCGCGAAAACTTGAAGCTGGCAAATTTTGATTTTTCAACGGCCGTCGCGTCACGTGACGGCCCTTGAACCAATCAAATGGCCGGAATCCCGTGCTGCCACCGCGCGAAACATAACTTTCGCCGGTGGCGACGAGTGATGTTACCCGCCGTGTTGCCGTCGGTGGCACTATAGGCACAGCCAAAGATAGATAGAGATATGTATATCTTACTGGGAATGTGTGTAATATATATATATATATATATACAGTGTTCGACAAATCACCCAAAAATCTACTCGCCCAACCAAAAAATCTACTCGCCCAACCAAAAAATCTACTCGCCACCTAGTCCCGCCCCCAACCCCGCCCTAACCCCGCCCCTAGTCCCGCCCCAGCAATCCGCCTGGGATCCTACCTGATCCGCAGTCCTCAATGTCCAGGTACCTCATTCCCGCAATGTTATAAGTTGGAGGGGAGGTGTTCCCTACCTGTCTTCTGGGTTAGGGGGGATTCCGATGTCTTCCGTGTGAAGCTTGAGTCAGATCTGGAAGAAAGCAGTATAAGCTATTTTGGGTGTAGTATAGGACAGTTTAAGATATATAGGGTAAATAAGATATCCAGATACAGAGAGCGGGAGAGAGAGGAAGAGAGGGAGGGAGAGGAAGAGAGGGAGGGAGAGGAAGAGAGGGAGGGAGAGGAAGAGAGGGGAAGAGAGGGAGAGAGGGGAAGAGAGGGAGAGAGGGAAGAGAGAGAGAGGGGAAGAGAGGGAGAGAGAGGGAGAGAGGGGAAGAGAGGGAGAGAGGAATAGAGAGGAATAGAGAGGAAGAGAGGGAGAGAGAAAGAGAGAGGAAGAGAGGAGAGAGGAAGAGAGGGAGAGAGAGGGAGAGAGAGGAAGAGAGGGAGAGAGAGGAAGAGAGGGTGAGAGGGGAGAGAGAGGAAGAGAGGGAGAGAGAAGAAGAGAGGGGAAGAGAGAGGAAGAGAGAGGAAGAGAGAGAGAGAGAGGGAGAGAGAGGAAGAGAGAGGAAGAGAGGAAGAGAGGGAGAGAGAGGAAGAGAGGGAGAGGAGCGAGAGAAGAGAGGGAGAGGAAGAGGAAGAGAGAGAGAGGAGGAGAGAGAGAGAGGAGGAGAGAGAGGAGGAGAGAGAGGATAGAGAGAAAGAGAGAGAGGAGAGAGAAGAAAGAGAGAGAGGAGAGAGAAGAAAGAGAGAGAGGAGAAAGAGAGAAGAAAGAGAGAGAGGAGAGATAGAGAAGAAAGAGAGAGGAGAGAGAGAAGAAAGAGAGAGAGAGGAGAGAGAGAGGAGAGAGAGGAGAGAGAGGAGAGAGAGAGAAAAAAGAGACAGAGGAGGGAGAGAGAAAAAGAGACAGAGGAGGGAGAGAGAAAAAGAGACAGAGGAGGGAGAGAGAAAAGAGATAGGAGAGAGAAGGAGACAGAGGGGGGAGAGAGGGGAGAGAAAGAGAGAGGGGAAGAAGAGAGACCAGAGAGAGGGAGACGGGGGGAGACCAGAGAGAGGGGAGACGGGGGGAGACCAGAGAGAGGGGAGACGGGGGGAGACCAGAGAGAGGGGAGAGAAGAAGAGAGGAAGAGAGGGAGGGGAGAAGAAGAGAGGGGAAGAG